>NW_026607644.1:0-130951 GCF_029499605.1 Hyla sarda
AGAACCTTCACAGCAGCGACAGCTTTATGAGGAGCATCAGCACTGCTCTGCCTGAGCAGAACCATCACCGCCATAGGTTGTCAAATAACCCGGGTTTAACCCACACAGGTAAGTCCAATGGGGTGCAGGCATGTCCTCTATGCTTACAGCTTCCCGTGGGTGTTGGTTTGATACCGTTTGGGGACAGCCAAGGAGGCATCTGCAGGCAACAAAGGTAGGTGTGTGCTTGTGTGTGTGTTTCCTATGCAGATCCTAAGCCCAGTGTCACATGCAAGTAGGAGGAGTAAGAAGGGTTCCTGGCAAATCCGGGTTATGGATTGCATTTAAAAAGGCCCCGTGGGAGTGCAATGGGCCCCTGTCTTGCTGCTTAGCAATAATGGTATGGGTTTAGGTTCTGCTGTGTGTACTGGTGGTTGACTGCCCCCCAGCCCAGAGTGTGCATGGAAAATTGTCTGGCAGCCTCCCTGACAGCAAGCAGTGATAGTGCCCATGAAGGGGACCTTGTTGGGCCCGCCCCTTTCACGGTTATCGCTTCTCGGCCTTTTGGCTAAGATCAAGTGTAGTATCTGTTCTTATCAGTTTAATATCTGATACGTCCCCTATCTGGGGACCATATATTAAATGGATTTTTGAGAACGGGGGCCGATTTCGAAGCTTGCTTCCGTCGCCCTATGCATTGACCCGATATGGCAGTATCTTCGGGTACAGTGCACCACCCCCTTACAGGGTTAAAAAGAAAGATTCCTACTTTCATTGCTACCTGCTTGCTGGCTAGCCAGCTAGCCAGCCCTGTGGGCCTTGCTGCTGCTGCTGCTGCAGCCAAAAAACAAAAGGTGGTGCTGCTGCTGCTTCTGCTTCTGCTTGTGTCTGGCCGCTGTTGGAGCGTCCAGGCACAGGACTTCTGCTGCTGCTGACTAAATGGCCTCCTTAATTGGATCATTTGAGTAGCCAGCACACCTGTGCAGGTAGGGCATGACATGATAGGCAGCTGCCTTGATAGCGGGTGGGTGCTGAATGTTCCTAATTGACAAAATAAGATTAATGCTTATGAAGAAATATAAAATCTCATCCCTTCCCCAATATCGCGCCACACCCCTACCCCTTAATTCCCTGGTTGAACTTGATGGACATATGTCTTTTTTCGACCGTACTAACTATGTAACTATGTAACATAACATGGGGGGGGGGGGGTCTCCTGGCTGTTCACACAGGTGTGTCATTGCTGTACATTGACCATGCATTGCTTCTGTGGTATTGCAAAGGCAAAGACAAATGCTTCCAGCCATCCATTGCACTAATGGATTGGTCATCAGCTGGCTGTCTATGTCCCGCATCAATATAGACCAAAGTACAGAGGGTTAGGCTATGCTATTGTGCACCTACCTGATGCATCAGAAGGTGCGAGGCCCTTGCTAAATTCTGTGCACAGACTTTGAGATCTATGCTTTAGACTGTATCTAAACCTGCTCCAACATGGACTGACATTCTGGCCTACTTTCAGCCGATGCGACTTGTCTGTCGCTGAACAGTCGCTTTTTATGTATTCAGCACCTATGTATAATGTTGTAAAAATGCTCTAGAAGCTAAAGTCGCAGAAATGTCACACATATTTGGCCTGCAACTTTCTGTGCGACAAATTCAGACAGGAAAAATCAGTATAAATCCTTAGAAAATTATCCCCCAGTGTCTCCATCTGCTGGCGGTATTGAATAAGCATTGCTGCACTGATGGGGTATGCATTAGACGAAAAAAAAGAAGAAAAAGAAGAATAATACGCCCAGAAAAGAGGCGAAAAGGAGAAAAACGTAAAAAAACGTGAAAAAAAAGTAAGAGGAAGAGAAGGGAAAAAAAGGTGGAAATGGGTTTAAAAGTGATTTCGGCGGAGAAATATATATATATATATATATATATATATATATATATATATATACGCGCACACACACACATATATATAAACGTATTCTCCGTTGAGATATTGCAGCCGCTGCTGTGTCCAGGCCCAGGAGCCTTAGCACTGTGCTGTGATGTCACTCAATACCACTGACATCACTAGGTGTAAACAACATCTCTCCTTTGCTGTGTATGTGACTATGGAGCTGTTTGGTGATGTCGTCTATTATGGCCTTCATAGAAGCAACAGGAGATTGTTGCATCCATCTAGAACCCTCAGAACTACAGTGCTATGATGTCACTCACTTCCACAGGCCTTGCAGAGTGTAAACAACAACAACCCAGCTTTGTTGTGTATGTAACCATAGGGATTTGTGATGTCACCTAGAGCCTTCACAGCAGCGACAGCTTTATGAGGAGCATCAGCACTGCTCTGCCTGAGCAGAACCATCACCGCCATAGGTTGTCAAATAACCCGGGTTTAACCCACACAGGTAAGTCCAATGGGGTGCAGGCATGTCCTCTATGCTTACAGCTTCCCGTGGGTGTTGGTTTGATACCGTTTGGGGACAGCCAAGGAGGCATCTGCAGGCAACAAAGGTAGGTGTGTGCTTGTGTGTGTGTTTCCTATGCAGATCCTAAGCCCAGTGTCACATGCAAGTAGGAGGAGTAAGAAGGGTTCCTGGCAAATCCGGGTTATGGATTGCATTTAAAAAGGCCCCGTGGGAGTGCAATGGGCCCCTGTCTTGCTGCTTAGCAATAATGGTATGGGTTTAGGTTCTGCTGTGTGTACTGGTGGTTGACTGCCCCCCAGCCCAGAGTGTGCATGGAAAATTGTCTGGCAGCCTCCCTGACAGCAAGCAGTGATAGTGCCCATGAAGGGGACCTTGTTGGGCCCGCCCCTTTCACGGTTATCGCTTCTCGGCCTTTTGGCTAAGATCAAGTGTAGTATCTGTTCTTATCAGTTTAATATCTGATACGTCCCCTATCTGGGGACCATATATTAAATGGATTTTTGAGAACGGGGGCCGATTTCGAAGCTTGCTTCCGTCGCCCTATGCATTGACCCGATATGGCAGTATCTTCGGGTACAGTGCACCACCCCCTTACAGGGTTAAAAAGAAAGATTCCTACTTTCATTGCTACCTGCTTGCTGGCTAGCCAGCTAGCCAGCCCTGTGGGCCTTGCTGCTGCTGCAGCCAAAAAACAAAAGGTGGTGCTGCTGCTGCTTCTGCTTCTGCTTGTGTCTGGCCGCTGTTGGAGCGTCCAGGCACAGGACTTCTGCTGCTGCTGACTAAATGGCCTCCTTAATTGGATCATTTGAGTAGCCAGCACACCTGTGCAGGTAGGGCATGACATGATAGGCAGCTGCCTTGATAGCGGGTGGGTGCTGAATGTTCCTAATTGACAAAATAAGATTAATGCTTATGAAGAAATATAAAATCTCATCCCTTCCCCAATATCGCGCCACACCCCTACCCCTTAATTCCCTGGTTGAACTTGATGGACATATGTCTTTTTTCGACCGTACTAACTATGTAACTATGTAACATAACATGGGGGGGGGGGTCTCCTGGCTGTTCACACAGGTGTGTCATTGCTGTACATTGACCATGCATTGCTTCTGTGGTATTGCAAAGGCAAAGACAAATGCTTCCAGCCATCCATTGCACTAATGGATTGGTCATCAGCTGGCTGTCTATGTCCCGCATCAATATAGACCAAAGTACAGAGGGTTAGGCTATGCTATTGTGCACCTACCTGATGCATCAGAAGGTGCGAGGCCCTTGCTAAATTCTGTGCACAGACTTTGAGATCTATGCTTTAGACTGTATCTAAACCTGCTCCAACATGGACTGACATTCTGGCCTACTTTCAGCCGATGCGACTTGTCTGTCGCTGAACAGTCGCTTTTTATGTATTCAGCACCTATGTATAATGTTGTAAAAATGCTCTAGAAGCTAAAGTCGCAGAAATGTCACACATATTTGGCCTGCAACTTTCTGTGCGACAAATTCAGACAGGAAAAATCAGTATAAATCCTTAGAAAATTATCCCCCAGTGTCTCCATCTGCTGGCGGTATTGAATAAGCATTGCTGCACTGATGGGGTATGCATTAGACGAAAAAAAAGAAGAAAAAGAAGAATAATACGCCCAGAAAAGAGGCGAAAAGGAGAAAAACGTAAAAAAACGTGAAAAAAAAGTAAGAGGAAGAGAAGGGAAAAAAAGGTGGAAATGGGTTTAAAAGTGATTTCGGCGGAGAAATATATATATATATATATATATATATATATATATATATATATATATACGCGCACACACACACATATATATAAACGTATTCTCCGTTGAGATATTGCAGCCGCTGCTGTGTCCAGGCCCAGGAGCCTTAGCACTGTGCTGTGATGTCACTCAATACCACTGACATCACTAGGTGTAAACAACATCTCTCCTTTGCTGTGTATGTGACTATGGAGCTGTTTGGTGATGTCGTCTATTATGGCCTTCATAGAAGCAACAGGAGATTGTTGCATCCATCTAGAACCCTCAGAACTACAGTGCTATGATGTCACTCACTTCCACAGGCCTTGCAGAGTGTAAACAACAACAACCCAGCTTTGTTGTGTATGTAACCATAGGGATTTGTGATGTCACCTAGAACCTTCACAGCAGCGACAGCTTTATGAGGAGCATCAGCACTGCTCTGCCTGAGCAGAACCATCACCGCCATAGGTTGTCAAATAACCCGGGTTTAACCCACACAGGTAAGTCCAATGGGGTGCAGGCATGTCCTCTATGCTTACAGCTTCCCGTGGGTGTTGGTTTGATACCGTTTGGGGACAGCCAAGGAGGCATCTGCAGGCAACAAAGGTAGGTGTGTGCTTGTGTGTGTGTTTCCTATGCAGATCCTAAGCCCAGTGTCACATGCAAGTAGGAGGAGTAAGAAGGGTTCCTGGCAAATCCGGGTTATGGATTGCATTTAAAAAGGCCCCGTGGGAGTGCAATGGGCCCCTGTCTTGCTGCTTAGCAATAATGGTATGGGTTTAGGTTCTGCTGTGTGTACTGGTGGTTGACTGCCCCCCAGCCCAGAGTGTGCATGGAAAATTGTCTGGCAGCCTCCCTGACAGCAAGCAGTGATAGTGCCCATGAAGGGGACCTTGTTGGGCCCGCCCCTTTCACGGTTATCGCTTCTCGGCCTTTTGGCTAAGATCAAGTGTAGTATCTGTTCTTATCAGTTTAATATCTGATACGTCCCCTATCTGGGGACCATATATTAAATGGATTTTTGAGAACGGGGGCCGATTTCGAAGCTTGCTTCCGTCGCCCTATGCATTGACCCGATATGGCAGTATCTTCGGGTACAGTGCACCACCCCCTTACAGGGTTAAAAAGAAAGATTCCTACTTTCATTGCTACCTGCTTGCTGGCTAGCCAGCTAGCCAGCCCTGTGGGCCTTGCTGCTGCTGCTGCTGCAGCCAAAAAACAAAAGGTGGTGCTGCTGCTGCTTCTGCTTCTGCTTGTGTCTGGCCGCTGTTGGAGCGTCCAGGCACAGGACTTCTGCTGCTGCTGACTAAATGGCCTCCTTAATTGGATCATTTGAGTAGCCAGCACACCTGTGCAGGTAGGGCATGACATGATAGGCAGCTGCCTTGATAGCGGGTGGGTGCTGAATGTTCCTAATTGACAAAATAAGATTAATGCTTATGAAGAAATATAAAATCTCATCCCTTCCCCAATATCGCGCCACACCCCTACCCCTTAATTCCCTGGTTGAACTTGATGGACATATGTCTTTTTTCGACCGTACTAACTATGTAACTATGTAACATAACATGGGGGGGGGGGGTCTCCTGGCTGTTCACACAGGTGTGTCATTGCTGTACATTGACCATGCATTGCTTCTGTGGTATTGCAAAGGCAAAGACAAATGCTTCCAGCCATCCATTGCACTAATGGATTGGTCATCAGCTGGCTGTCTATGTCCCGCATCAATATAGACCAAAGTACAGAGGGTTAGGCTATGCTATTGTGCACCTACCTGATGCATCAGAAGGTGCGAGGCCCTTGCTAAATTCTGTGCACAGACTTTGAGATCTATGCTTTAGACTGTATCTAAACCTGCTCCAACATGGACTGACATTCTGGCCTACTTTCAGCCGATGCGACTTGTCTGTCGCTGAACAGTCGCTTTTTATGTATTCAGCACCTATGTATAATGTTGTAAAAATGCTCTAGAAGCTAAAGTCGCAGAAATGTCACACATATTTGGCCTGCAACTTTCTGTGCGACAAATTCAGACAGGAAAAATCAGTATAAATCCTTAGAAAATTATCCCCCAGTGTCTCCATCTGCTGGCGGTATTGAATAAGCATTGCTGCACTGATGGGGTATGCATTAGACGAAAAAAAAGAAGAAAAAGAAGAATAATACGCCCAGAAAAGAGGCGAAAAGGAGAAAAACGTAAAAAAAACGTGAAAAAAAAGTAAGAGGAAGAGAAGGGAAAAAAAGGTGGAAATGGGTTTAAAAGTGATTTCGGCGGAGAAATATATATATATATATATATATATATATATATATATATATATATATACGCGCACACACACACATATATATAAACGTATTCTCCGTTGAGATATTGCAGCCGCTGCTGTGTCCAGGCCCAGGAGCCTTAGCACTGTGCTGTGATGTCACTCAATACCACTGACATCACTAGGTGTAAACAACATCTCTCCTTTGCTGTGTATGTGACTATGGAGCTGTTTGGTGATGTCGTCTATTATGGCCTTCATAGAAGCAACAGGAGATTGTTGCATCCATCTAGAACCCTCAGAACTACAGTGCTATGATGTCACTCACTTCCACAGGCCTTGCAGAGTGTAAACAACAACAACCCAGCTTTGTTGTGTATGTAACCATAGGGATTTGTGATGTCACCTAGAACCTTCACAGCAGCGACAGCTTTATGAGGAGCATCAGCACTGCTCTGCCTGAGCAGAACCATCACCGCCATAGGTTGTCAAATAACCCGGGTTTAACCCACACAGGTAAGTCCAATGGGGTGCAGGCATGTCCTCTATGCTTACAGCTTCCCGTGGGTGTTGGTTTGATACCGTTTGGGGACAGCCAAGGAGGCATCTGCAGGCAACAAAGGTAGGTGTGTGCTTGTGTGTGTTTCCTATGCAGATCCTAAGCCCAGTGTCACATGCAAGTAGGAGGAGTAAGAAGGGTTCCTGGCAAATCCGGGTTATGGATTGCATTTAAAAAGGCCCCGTGGGAGTGCAATGGGCCCCTGTCTTGCTGCTTAGCAATAATGGTATGGGTTTAGGTTCTGCTGTGTGTACTGGTGGTTGACTGCCCCCCAGCCCAGAGTGTGCATGGAAAATTGTCTGGCAGCCTCCCTGACAGCAAGCAGTGATAGTGCCCATGAAGGGGACCTTGTTGGGCCCGCCCCTTTCACGGTTATCGCTTCTCGGCCTTTTGGCTAAGATCAAGTGTAGTATCTGTTCTTATCAGTTTAATATCTGATACGTCCCCTATCTGGGGACCATATATTAAATGGATTTTTGAGAACGGGGGCCGATTTCGAAGCTTGCTTCCGTCGCCCTATGCATTGACCCGATATGGCAGTATCTTCGGGTACAGTGCACCACCCCCTTACAGGGTTAAAAAGAAAGATTCCTACTTTCATTGCTACCTGCTTGCTGGCTAGCCAGCTAGCCAGCCCTGTGGGCCTTGCTGCTGCTGCTGCTGCAGCCAAAAAACAAAAGGTGGTGCTGCTGCTGCTTCTGCTTCTGCTTGTGTCTGGCCGCTGTTGGAGCGTCCAGGCACAGGACTTCTGCTGCTGCTGACTAAATGGCCTCCTTAATTGGATCATTTGAGTAGCCAGCACACCTGTGCAGGTAGGGCATGACATGATAGGCAGCTGCCTTGATAGCGGGTGGGTGCTGAATGTTCCTAATTGACAAAATAAGATTAATGCTTATGAAGAAATATAAAATCTCATCCCTTCCCCAATATCGCGCCACACCCCTACCCCTTAATTCCCTGGTTGAACTTGATGGACATATGTCTTTTTTCGACCGTACTAACTATGTAACTATGTAACATAACATGGGGGGGGGGGGTCTCCTGGCTGTTCACACAGGTGTGTCATTGCTGTACATTGACCATGCATTGCTTCTGTGGTATTGCAAAGGCAAAGACAAATGCTTCCAGCCATCCATTGCACTAATGGATTGGTCATCAGCTGGCTGTCTATGTCCCGCATCAATATAGACCAAAGTACAGAGGGTTAGGCTATGCTATTGTGCACCTACCTGATGCATCAGAAGGTGCGAGGCCCTTGCTAAATTCTGTGCACAGACTTTGAGATCTATGCTTTAGACTGTATCTAAACCTGCTCCAACATGGACTGACATTCTGGCCTACTTTCAGCCGATGCGACTTGTCTGTCGCTGAACAGTCGCTTTTTATGTATTCAGCACCTATGTATAATGTTGTAAAAATGCTCTAGAAGCTAAAGTCGCAGAAATGTCACACATATTTGGCCTGCAACTTTCTGTGCGACAAATTCAGACAGGAAAAATCAGTATAAATCCTTAGAAAATTATCCCCCAGTGTCTCCATCTGCTGGCGGTATTGAATAAGCATTGCTGCACTGATGGGGTATGCATTAGACGAAAAAAAAGAAGAAAAAGAAGAATAATACGCCCAGAAAAGAGGCGAAAAGGAGAAAAACGTAAAAAAACGTGAAAAAAAAGTAAGAGGAAGAGAAGGGAAAAAAAGGTGGAAATGGGTTTAAAAGTGATTTCGGCGGAGAAATATATATATATATATATATATATATATATATATATATACGCGCACACACACACATATATATAAACGTATTCTCCGTTGAGATATTGCAGCCGCTGCTGTGTCCAGGCCCAGGAGCCTTAGCACTGTGCTGTGATGTCACTCAATACCACTGACATCACTAGGTGTAAACAACATCTCTCCTTTGCTGTGTATGTGACTATGGAGCTGTTTGGTGATGTCGTCTATTATGGCCTTCATAGAAGCAACAGGAGATTGTTGCATCCATCTAGAACCCTCAGAACTACAGTGCTATGATGTCACTCACTTCCACAGGCCTTGCAGAGTGTAAACAACAACAACCCAGCTTTGTTGTGTATGTAACCATAGGGATTTGTGATGTCACCTAGAACCTTCACAGCAGCGACAGCTTTATGAGGAGCATCAGCACTGCTCTGCCTGAGCAGAACCATCACCGCCATAGGTTGTCAAATAACCCGGGTTTAACCCACACAGGTAAGTCCAATGGGGTGCAGGCATGTCCTCTATGCTTACAGCTTCCCGTGGGTGTTGGTTTGATACCGTTTGGGGACAGCCAAGGAGGCATCTGCAGGCAACAAAGGTAGGTGTGTGCTTGTGTGTGTGTTTCCTATGCAGATCCTAAGCCCAGTGTCACATGCAAGTAGGAGGAGTAAGAAGGGTTCCTGGCAAATCCGGGTTATGGATTGCATTTAAAAAGGCCCCGTGGGAGTGCAATGGGCCCCTGTCTTGCTGCTTAGCAATAATGGTATGGGTTTAGGTTCTGCTGTGTGTACTGGTGGTTGACTGCCCCCCAGCCCAGAGTGTGCATGGAAAATTGTCTGGCAGCCTCCCTGACAGCAAGCAGTGATAGTGCCCATGAAGGGGACCTTGTTGGGCCCGCCCCTTTCACGGTTATCGCTTCTCGGCCTTTTGGCTAAGATCAAGTGTAGTATCTGTTCTTATCAGTTTTCATGCTGGTGGGGATGGGTGCTGCATGGAGGATGCAGGTGTACCAGGGCTTTCCGGGGCTGGTTCTGAGGAATCAGCTCGACGGCTGCCCCGATGTGACCTGTTCCCTCCGGGTCTCGCCATGAGGCTGAGAGGGTCTAGAGCCGAGGTACTTTTGTGCCTCGGGGAGTGGTGACCCCGAGGTGCCGAAACTCACTGGGAGAATAGGCTCACTGAGTTGAAGCACGGGCACCATAATCTCTTCACCTTGTGGCACTCACCTCTTGATTCCCGGCCTTCTGGCTAGGATCAGAGAAATTTTTATAGATCCGGCCGGATGTCCGGGCAGTATATCTGCACACATTCACTTATTTATTTATTTTTTGTCTCACTGTGTCACTTTTTGCGTGTTGTGTGTTCACAGGATTTGTCAGGATGCGGTAGCCCTTCTGGGTGTCCCTCCTGGCGGTCTAGGGGAGGTGTGTGTGGCCATTAGGTTCCGCACCTCCCTGCAAACACCCCGGGTACTCCTGCTTCGCAGGGTACCTACCGTAATCGGCTCTGCGGGCAGATACCTTGGCTAACGCCAAGGGGGATGCCGGGAGCATTTGTGGTCTCCTAGTAGCTTCGGCGAAAAGGGACATCGAACCTGGAACCTCGCAGGTACCTTTTGGTCCGGAGGCGAAGGGTAAGGTTTGTTGGGGGGCCTCTCTCCTATCGGAGAAGGGCTTGCGATAGACCGCATCCTTTGTGCACGTTTTTTTTTAGTGTAACACGTTTGCACTTTTTCTTGCACTTTGGGTGAATCGAAAGCACGTTCCTCGGCTTTAGATAAAAAAAAAAAAATCTGTTCTTATCAGTTTAATATCTGATACGTCCCCTATCTGGGGACCATATATTAAATGGATTTTTGAGAACGGGGGCCGATTTCGAAGCTTGCTTCCGTCGCCCTATGCATTGACCCGATATGGCAGTATCTTCGGGTACAGTGCACCACCCCCTTACAGGGTTAAAAAGAAAGATTCCTACTTTCATTGCTACCTGCTTGCTGGCTAGCCAGCTAGCCAGCCCTGTGGGCCTTGCTGCTGCTGCTGCTGCAGCCAAAAAACAAAAGGTGGTGCTGCTGCTGCTTCTGCTTCTGCTTCTGCTTGTGTCTGGCCGCTGTTGGAGCGTCCAGGCACAGGACTTCTGCTGCTGCTGACTAAATGGCCTCCTTAATTGGATCATTTGAGTAGCCAGCACACCTGTGCAGGTAGGGCATGACATGATAGGCAGCTGCCTTGATAGCGGGTGGGTGCTGAATGTTCCTAATTGACAAAATAAGATTAATGCTTATGAAGAAATATAAAATCTCATCCCTTCCCCAATATCGCGCCACACCCCTACCCCTTAATTCCCTGGTTGAACTTGATGGACATATGTCTTTTTTCGACCGTACTAACTATGTAACTATGTAACATAACATGGGGGGGGGGGGGTCTCCTGGCTGTTCACACAGGTGTGTCATTGCTGTACATTGACCATGCATTGCTTCTGTGGTATTGCAAAGGCAAAGACAAATGCTTCCAGCCATCCATTGCACTAATGGATTGGTCATCAGCTGGCTGTCTATGTCCCGCATCAATATAGACCAAAGTACAGAGGGTTAGGCTATGCTATTGTGCACCTACCTGATGCATCAGAAGGTGCGAGGCCCTTGCTAAATTCTGTGCACAGACTTTGAGATCTATGCTTTAGACTGTATCTAAACCTGCTCCAACATGGACTGACATTCTGGCCTACTTTCAGCCGATGCGACTTGTCTGTCGCTGAACAGTCGCTTTTTATGTATTCAGCACCTATGTATAATGTTGTAAAAATGCTCTAGAAGCTAAAGTCGCAGAAATGTCACACATATTTGGCCTGCAACTTTCTGTGCGACAAATTCAGACAGGAAAAATCAGTATAAATCCTTAGAAAATTATCCCCCAGTGTCTCCATCTGCTGGCGGTATTGAATAAGCATTGCTGCACTGATGGGGTATGCATTAGACGAAAAAAAAGAAGAAAAAGAAGAATAATACGCCCAGAAAAGAGGCGAAAAGGAGAAAAACGTAAAAAAACGTGAAAAAAAAGTAAGAGGAAGAGAAGGGAAAAAAAGGTGGAAATGGGTTTAAAAGTGATTTCGGCGGAGAAATATATATATATATATATATATATATATATATATATATATATATATACGCGCACACACACACATATATATAAACGTATTCTCCGTTGAGATATTGCAGCCGCTGCTGTGTCCAGGCCCAGGAGCCTTAGCACTGTGCTGTGATGTCACTCAATACCACTGACATCACTAGGTGTAAACAACATCTCTCCTTTGCTGTGTATGTGACTATGGAGCTGTTTGGTGATGTCGTCTATTATGGCCTTCATAGAAGCAACAGGAGATTGTTGCATCCATCTAGAACCCTCAGAACTACAGTGCTATGATGTCACTCACTTCCACAGGCCTTGCAGAGTGTAAACAACAACAACCCAGCTTTGTTGTGTATGTAACCATAGGGATTTGTGATGTCACCTAGAACCTTCACAGCAGCGACAGCTTTATGAGGAGCATCAGCACTGCTCTGCCTGAGCAGAACCATCACCGCCATAGGTTGTCAAATAACCCGGGTTTAACCCACACAGGTAAGTCCAATGGGGTGCAGGCATGTCCTCTATGCTTACAGCTTCCCGTGGGTGTTGGTTTGATACCGTTTGGGGACAGCCAAGGAGGCATCTGCAGGCAACAAAGGTAGGTGTGTGCTTGTGTGTGTGTTTCCTATGCAGATCCTAAGCCCAGTGTCACATGCAAGTAGGAGGAGTAAGAAGGGTTCCTGGCAAATCCGGGTTATGGATTGCATTTAAAAAGGCCCCGTGGGAGTGCAATGGGCCCCTGTCTTGCTGCTTAGCAATAATGGTATGGGTTTAGGTTCTGCTGTGTGTACTGGTGGTTGACTGCCCCCCAGCCCAGAGTGTGCATGGAAAATTGTCTGGCAGCCTCCCTGACAGCAAGCAGTGATAGTGCCCATGAAGGGGACCTTGTTGGGCCCGCCCCTTTCACGGTTATCGCTTCTCGGCCTTTTGGCTAAGATCAAGTGTAGTATCTGTTCTTATCAGTTTAATATCTGATACGTCCCCTATCTGGGGACCATATATTAAATGGATTTTTGAGAACGGGGGCCGATTTCGAAGCTTGCTTCCGTCGCCCTATGCATTGACCCGATATGGCAGTATCTTCGGGTACAGTGCACCACCCCCTTACAGGGTTAAAAAGAAAGATTCCTACTTTCATTGCTACCTGCTTGCTGGCTAGCCAGCTAGCCAGCCCTGTGGGCCTTGCTGCTGCTGCTGCTGCAGCCAAAAAACAAAAGGTGGTGCTGCTGCTGCTTCTGCTTCTGCTTGTGTCTGGCCGCTGTTGGAGCGTCCAGGCACAGGACTTCTGCTGCTGCTGACTAAATGGCCTCCTTAATTGGATCATTTGAGTAGCCAGCACACCTGTGCAGGTAGGGCATGACATGATAGGCAGCTGCCTTGATAGCGGGTGGGTGCTGAATGTTCCTAATTGACAAAATAAGATTAATGCTTATGAAGAAATATAAAATCTCATCCCTTCCCCAATATCGCGCCACACCCCTACCCCTTAATTCCCTGGTTGAACTTGATGGACATATGTCTTTTTTCGACCGTACTAACTATGTAACTATGTAACATAACATGGGGGGGGGGGGTCTCCTGGCTGTTCACACAGGTGTGTCATTGCTGTACATTGACCATGCATTGCTTCTGTGGTATTGCAAAGGCAAAGACAAATGCTTCCAGCCATCCATTGCACTAATGGATTGGTCATCAGCTGGCTGTCTATGTCCCGCATCAATATAGACCAAAGTACAGAGGGTTAGGCTATGCTATTGTGCACCTACCTGATGCATCAGAAGGTGCGAGGCCCTTGCTAAATTCTGTGCACAGACTTTGAGATCTATGCTTTAGACTGTATCTAAACCTGCTCCAACATGGACTGACATTCTGGCCTACTTTCAGCCGATGCGACTTGTCTGTCGCTGAACAGTCGCTTTTTATGTATTCAGCACCTATGTATAATGTTGTAAAAATGCTCTAGAAGCTAAAGTCGCAGAAATGTCACACATATTTGGCCTGCAACTTTCTGTGCGACAAATTCAGACAGGAAAAATCAGTATAAATCCTTAGAAAATTATCCCCCAGTGTCTCCATCTGCTGGCGGTATTGAATAAGCATTGCTGCACTGATGGGGTATGCATTAGACGAAAAAAAAGAAGAAAAAGAAGAATAATACGCCCAGAAAAGAGGCGAAAAGGAGAAAAACGTAAAAAAACGTGAAAAAAAAGTAAGAGGAAGAGAAGGGAAAAAAAGGTGGAAATGGGTTTAAAAGTGATTTCGGCGGAGAAATATATATATATATATATATATATATATATATATATATATATATACGCGCACACACACACATATATATAAACGTATTCTCCGTTGAGATATTGCAGCCGCTGCTGTGTCCAGGCCCAGGAGCCTTAGCACTGTGCTGTGATGTCACTCAATACCACTGACATCACTAGGTGTAAACAACATCTCTCCTTTGCTGTGTATGTGACTATGGAGCTGTTTGGTGATGTCGTCTATTATGGCCTTCATAGAAGCAACAGGAGATTGTTGCATCCATCTAGAACCCTCAGAACTACAGTGCTATGATGTCACTCACTTCCACAGGCCTTGCAGAGTGTAAACAACAACAACCCAGCTTTGTTGTGTATGTAACCATAGGGATTTGTGATGTCACCTAGAACCTTCACAGCAGCGACAGCTTTATGAGGAGCATCAGCACTGCTCTGCCTGAGCAGAACCATCACCGCCATAGGTTGTCAAATAACCCAGGTTTAACCCACACAGGTAAGTCCAATGGGGTGCAGGCATGTCCTCTATGCTTACAGCTTCCCGTGGGTGTTGGTTTGATACCGTTTGGGGACAGCCAAGGAGGCATCTGCAGGCAACAAAGGTAGGTGTGTGCTTGTGTGTGTGTTTCCTATGCAGATCCTAAGCCCAGTGTCACATGCAAGTAGGAGGAGTAAGAAGGGTTCCTGGCAAATCCGGGTTATGGATTGCATTTAAAAAGGCCCCGTGGGAGTGCAATGGGCCCCTGTCTTGCTGCTTAGCAATAATGGTATGGGTTTAGGTTCTGCTGTGTGTACTGGTGGTTGACTGCCCCCCAGCCCAGAGTGTGCATGGAAAATTGTCTGGCAGCCTCCCTGACAGCAAGCAGTGATAGTGCCCATGAAGGGGACCTTGTTGGGCCCGCCCCTTTCACGGTTATCGCTTCTCGGCCTTTTGGCTAAGATCAAGTGTAGTATCTGTTCTTATCAGTTTAATATCTGATACGTCCCCTATCTGGGGACCATATATTAAATGGATTTTTGAGAACGGGGGCCGATTTCGAAGCTTGCTTCCGTCGCCCTATGCATTGACCCGATATGGCAGTATCTTCGGGTACAGTGCACCACCCCCTTACAGGGTTAAAAAGAAAGATTCCTACTTTCATTGCTACCTGCTTGCTGGCTAGCCAGCTAGCCAGCCCTGTGGGCCTTGCTGCTACTGCTGCTGCAGCCAAAAAACAAAAGGTGGTGCTGCTGCTGCTTCTGCTTCTGCTTGTGTCTGGCCGCTGTTGGAGCGTCCAGGCACAGGACTTCTGCTGCTGCTGACTAAATGGCCTCCTTAATTGGATCATTTGAGTAGCCAGCACACCTGTGCAGGTAGGGCATGACATGATAGGCAGCTGCCTTGATAGCGGGTGGGTGCTGAATGTTCCTAATTGACAAAATAAGATTAATGCTTATGAAGAAATATAAAATCTCATCCCTTCCCCAATATCGCGCCACACCCCTACCCCTTAATTCCCTGGTTGAACTTGATGGACATATGTCTTTTTTCGACCGTACTAACTATGTAACTATGTAACATAACATGGGGGGGGGGGGTCTCCTGGCTGTTCACACAGGTGTGTCATTGCTGTACATTGACCATGCATTGCTTCTGTGGTATTGCAAAGGCAAAGACAAATGCTTCCAGCCATCCATTGCACTAATGGATTGGTCATCAGCTGGCTGTCTATGTCCCGCATCAATATAGACCAAAGTACAGAGGGTTAGGCTATGCTATTGTGCACCTACCTGATGCATCAGAAGGTGCGAGGCCCTTGCTAAATTCTGTGCACAGACTTTGAGATCTATGCTTTAGACTGTATCTAAACCTGCTCCAACATGGACTGACATTCTGGCCTACTTTCAGCCGATGCGACTTGTCTGTCGCTGAACAGTCGCTTTTTATGTATTCAGCACCTATGTATAATGTTGTAAAAATGCTCTAGAAGCTAAAGTCGCAGAAATGTCACACATATTTGGCCTGCAACTTTCTGTGCGACAAATTCAGACAGGAAAAATCAGTATAAATCCTTAGAAAATTATCCCCCAGTGTCTCCATCTGCTGGCGGTATTGAATAAGCATTGCTGCACTGATGGGGTATGCATTAGACGAAAAAAAAGAAGAAAAAGAAGAATAATACGCCCAGAAAAGAGGCGAAAAGGAGAAAAACGTAAAAAAACGTGAAAAAAAAGTAAGAGGAAGAGAAGGGAAAAAAAGGTGGAAATGGGTTTAAAAGTGATTTCGGCGGAGAAATATATATATATATATATATATATATATATATATATATATATATATACGCGCACACACACACATATATATAAACGTATTCTCCGTTGAGATATTGCAGCCGCTGCTGTGTCCAGGCCCAGGAGCCTTAGCACTGTGCTGTGATGTCACTCAATACCACTGACATCACTAGGTGTAAACAACATCTCTCCTTTGCTGTGTATGTGACTATGGAGCTGTTTGGTGATGTCGTCTATTATGGCCTTCATAGAAGCAACAGGAGATTGTTGCATCCATCTAGAACCCTCAGAACTACAGTGCTATGATGTCACTCACTTCCACAGGCCTTGCAGAGTGTAAACAACAACAACCCAGCTTTGTTGTGTATGTAACCATAGGGATTTGTGATGTCACCTAGAACCTTCACAGCAGCGACAGCTTTATGAGGAGCATCAGCACTGCTCTGCCTGAGCAGAACCATCACCGCCATAGGTTGTCAAATAACCCGGGTTTAACCCACACAGGTAAGTCCAATGGGGTGCAGGCATGTCCTCTATGCTTACAGCTTCCCGTGGGTGTTGGTTTGATACCGTTTGGGGACAGCCAAGGAGGCATCTGCAGGCAACAAAGGTAGGTGTGTGCTTGTGTGTGTGTTTCCTATGCAGATCCTAAGCCCAGTGTCACATGCAAGTAGGAGGAGTAAGAAGGGTTCCTGGCAAATCCGGGTTATGGATTGCATTTAAAAAGGCCCCGTGGGAGTGCAATGGGCCCCTGTCTTGCTGCTTAGCAATAATGGTATGGGTTTAGGTTCTGCTGTGTGTACTGGTGGTTGACTGCCCCCCAGCCCAGAGTGTGCATGGAAAATTGTCTGGCAGCCTCCCTGACAGCAAGCAGTGATAGTGCCCATGAAGGGGACCTTGTTGGGCCCGCCCCTTTCACGGTTATCGCTTCTCGGCCTTTTGGCTAAGATCAAGTGTAGTATCTGTTCTTATCAGTTTAATATCTGATACGTCCCCTATCTGGGGACCATATATTAAATGGATTTTTGAGAACGGGGGCCGATTTCGAAGCTTGCTTCCGTCGCCCTATGCATTGACCCGATATGGCAGTATCTTCGGGTACAGTGCACCACCCCCTTACAGGGTTAAAAAGAAAGATTCCTACTTTCATTGCTACCTGCTTGCTGGCTAGCCAGCTAGCCAGCCCTGTGGGCCTTGCTGCTGCTGCTGCTGCAGCCAAAAAACAAAAGGTGGTGCTGCTGCTGCTTCTGCTTCTGCTTGTGTCTGGCCGCTGTTGGAGCGTCCAGGCACAGGACTTCTGCTGCTGCTGACTAAATGGCCTCCTTAATTGGATCATTTGAGTAGCCAGCACACCTGTGCAGGTAGGGCATGACATGATAGGCAGCTGCCTTGATAGCGGGTGGGTGCTGAATGTTCCTAATTGACAAAATAAGATTAATGCTTATGAAGAAATATAAAATCTCATCCCTTCCCCAATATCGCGCCACACCCCTACCCCTTAATTCCCTGGTTGAACTTGATGGACATATGTCTTTTTTCGACCGTACTAACTATGTAACTATGTAACATAACATGGGGGGGGGGGGGGTCTCCTGGCTGTTCACACAGGTGTGTCATTGCTGTACATTGACCATGCATTGCTTCTGTGGTATTGCAAAGGCAAAGACAAATGCTTCCAGCCATCCATTGCACTAATGGATTGGTCATCAGCTGGCTGTCTATGTCCCGCATCAATATAGACCAAAGTACAGAGGGTTAGGCTATGCTATTGTGCACCTACCTGATGCATCAGAAGGTGCGAGGCCCTTGCTAAATTCTGTGCACAGACTTTGAGATCTATGCTTTAGACTGTATCTAAACCTGCTCCAACATGGACTGACATTCTGGCCTACTTTCAGCCGATGCGACTTGTCTGTCGCTGAACAGTCGCTTTTTATGTATTCAGCACCTATGTATAATGTTGTAAAAATGCTCTAGAAGCTAAAGTCGCAGAAATGTCACACATATTTGGCCTGCAACTTTCTGTGCGACAAATTCAGACAGGAAAAATCAGTATAAATCCTTAGAAAATTATCCCCCAGTGTCTCCATCTGCTGGCGGTATTGAATAAGCATTGCTGCACTGATGGGGTATGCATTAGACGAAAAAAAAGAAGAAAAAGAAGAATAATACGCCCAGAAAAGAGGCGAAAAGGAGAAAAACGTAAAAAAACGTGAAAAAAAAGTAAGAGGAAGAGAAGGGAAAAAAAGGTGGAAATGGGTTTAAAAGTGATTTCGGCGGAGAAATATATATATATATATATATATATATATATATATACGCGCACACACACACATATATATAAACGTATTCTCCGTTGAGATATTGCAGCCGCTGCTGTGTCCAGGCCCAGGAGCCTTAGCACTGTGCTGTGATGTCACTCAATACCACTGACATCACTAGGTGTAAACAACATCTCTCCTTTGCTGTGTATGTGACTATGGAGCTGTTTGGTGATGTCGTCTATTATGGCCTTCATAGAAGCAACAGGAGATTGTTGCATCCATCTAGAACCCTCAGAACTACAGTGCTATGATGTCACTCACTTCCACAGGCCTTGCAGAGTGTAAACAACAACAACCCAGCTTTGTTGTGTATGTAACCATAGGGAT
Source organism: Hyla sarda (assembly GCF_029499605.1). NCBI lineage: Eukaryota > Metazoa > Chordata > Amphibia > Anura > Hylidae > Hyla > Hyla sarda. The sequence goes on from NW_026607644.1 coordinate 19,037, forward strand.
TTGTGATGTCACCTAGAACCTTCACAGCAGCGACAGCTTTATGAGGAGCATCAGCACTGCTCTGCCTGAGCAGAACCATCACCGCCATAGGTTGTCAAATAACCCGGGTTTAACCCACACAGGTAAGTCCAATGGGGTGCAGGCATGTCCTCTATGCTTACAGCTTCCCGTGGGTGTTGGTTTGATACCGTTTGGGGACAGCCAAGGAGGCATCTGCAGGCAACAAAGGTAGGTGTGTGCTTGTGTGTGTGTTTCCTATGCAGATCCTAAGCCCAGTGTCACATGAAAGTAGGAGGAGTAAGAAGGGTTCCTGGCAAATCCGGGTTATGGATTGCATTTAAAAAGGCCCCGTGGGAGTGCAATGGGCCCCTGTCTTGCTGCTTAGCAATAATGGTATGGGTTTAGGTTCTGCTGTGTGTACTGGTGGTTGACTGCCCCCCAGCCCAGAGTGTGCATGGAAAATTGTCTGGCAGCCTCCCTGACAGCAAGCAGTGATAGTGCCCATGAAGGGGACCTTGTTGGGCCCGCCCCTTTCACGGTTATCGCTTCTCGGCCTTTTGGCTAAGATCAAGTGTAGTATCTGTTCTTATCAGTTTAATATCTGATACGTCCCCTATCTGGGGACCATATATTAAATGGATTTTTGAGAACGGGGGCCGATTTCGAAGCTTGCTTCCGTCGCCCTATGCATTGACCCGATATGGCAGTATCTTCGGGTACAGTGCACCACCCCCTTACAGGGTTAAAAAGAAAGATTCCTACTTTCATTGCTACCTGCTTGCTGGCTAGCCAGCTAGCCAGCCCTGTGGGCCTTGCTGCTGCTGCTGCTGCAGCCAAAAAACAAAAGGTGGTGCTGCTGCTGCTTCTGCTTCTGCTTGTGTCTGGCCGCTGTTGGAGCGTCCAGGCACAGGACTTCTGCTGCTGCTGACTAAATGGCCTCCTTAATTGGATCATTTGAGTAGCCAGCACACCTGTGCAGGTAGGGCATGACATGATAGGCAGCTGCCTTGATAGCGGGTGGGTGCTGAATGTTCCTAATTGACAAAATAAGATTAATGCTTATGAAGAAATATAAAATCTCATCCCTTCCCCAATATCGCGCCACACCCCTACCCCTTAATTCCCTGGTTGAACTTGATGGACATATGTCTTTTTTCGACCGTACTAACTATGTAACTATGTAACATAACATGGGGGGGGGGGGGTCTCCTGGCTGTTCACACAGGTGTGTCATTGCTGTACATTGACCATGCATTGCTTCTGTGGTATTGCAAAGGCAAAGACAAATGCTTCCAGCCATCCATTGCACTAATGGATTGGTCATCAGCTGGCTGTCTATGTCCCGCATCAATATAGACCAAAGTACAGAGGGTTAGGCTATGCTATTGTGCACCTACCTGATGCATCAGAAGGTGCGAGGCCCTTGCTAAATTCTGTGCACAGACTTTGAGATCTATGCTTTAGACTGTATCTAAACCTGCTCCAACATGGACTGACATTCTGGCCTACTTTCAGCCGATGCGACTTGTCTGTCGCTGAACAGTCGCTTTTTATGTATTCAGCACCTATGTATAATGTTGTAAAAATGCTCTAGAAGCTAAAGTCGCAGAAATGTCACACATATTTGGCCTGCAACTTTCTGTGCGACAAATTCAGACAGGAAAAATCAGTATAAATCCTTAGAAAATTATCCCCCAGTGTCTCCATCTGCTGGCGGTATTGAATAAGCATTGCTGCACTGATGGGGTATGCATTAGACGAAAAAAAAGAAGAAAAAGAAGAATAATACGCCCAGAAAAGAGGCGAAAAGGAGAAAAACGTAAAAAAACGTGAAAAAAAAGTAAGAGGAAGAGAAGGGAAAAAAAGGTGGAAATGGGTTTAAAAGTGATTTCGGCGGAGAAATATATATATATATATATATATATATATATATATATATATATATATACGCGCACACACACACATATATATAAACGTATTCTCCGTTGAGATATTGCAGCCGCTGCTGTGTCCAGGCCCAGGAGCCTTAGCACTGTGCTGTGATGTCACTCAATACCACTGACATCACTAGGTGTAAACAACATCTCTCCTTTGCTGTGTATGTGACTATGGAGCTGTTTGGTGATGTCGTCTATTATGGCCTTCATAGAAGCAACAGGAGATTGTTGCATCCATCTAGAACCCTCAGAACTACAGTGCTATGATGTCACTCACTTCCACAGGCCTTGCAGAGTGTAAACAACAACAACCCAGCTTTGTTGTGTATGTAACCATAGGGATTTGTGATGTCACCTAGAACCTTCACAGCAGCGACAGCTTTATGAGGAGCATCAGCACTGCTCTGCCTGAGCAGAACCATCACCGCCATAGGTTGTCAAATAACCCGGGTTTAACCCACACAGGTAAGTCCAATGGGGTGCAGGCATGTCCTCTATGCTTACAGCTTCCCGTGGGTGTTGGTTTGATACCGTTTGGGGACAGCCAAGGAGGCATCTGCAGGCAACAAAGGTAGGTGTGTGCTTGTGTGTGTGTTTCCTATGCAGATCCTAAGCCCAGTGTCACATGCAAGTAGGAGGAGTAAGAAGGGTTCCTGGCAAATCCGGGTTATGGATTGCATTTAAAAAGGCCCCGTGGGAGTGCAATGGGCCCCTGTCTTGCTGCTTAGCAATAATGGTATGGGTTTAGGTTCTGCTGTGTGTACTGGTGGTTGACTGCCCCCCAGCCCAGAGTGTGCATGGAAAATTGTCTGGCAGCCTCCCTGACAGCAAGCAGTGATAGTGCCCATGAAGGGGACCTTGTTGGGCCCGCCCCTTTCACGGTTATCGCTTCTCGGCCTTTTGGCTAAGATCAAGTGTAGTATCTGTTCTTATCAGTTTAATATCTGATACGTCCCCTATCTGGGGACCATATATTAAATGGATTTTTGAGAACGGGGGCCGATTTCGAAGCTTGCTTCCGTCGCCCTATGCATTGACCCGATATGGCAGTATCTTCGGGTACAGTGCACCACCCCCTTACAGGGTTAAAAAGAAAGATTCCTACTTTCATTGCTACCTGCTTGCTGGCTAGCCAGCTAGCCAGCCCTGTGGGCCTTGCTGCTGCTGCTGCTGCTGCAGCCAAAAAACAAAAGGTGGTGCTGCTGCTGCTTCTGCTTCTGCTTGTGTCTGGCCGCTGTTGGAGCGTCCAGGCACAGGACTTCTGCTGCTGCTGACTAAATGGCCTCCTTAATTGGATCATTTGAGTAGCCAGCACACCTGTGCAGGTAGGGCATGACATGATAGGCAGCTGCCTTGATAGCGGGTGGGTGCTGAATGTTCCTAATTGACAAAATAAGATTAATGCTTATGAAGAAATATAAAATCTCATCCCTTCCCCAATATCGCGCCACACCCCTACCCCTTAATTCCCTGGTTGAACTTGATGGACATATGTCTTTTTTCGACCGTACTAACTATGTAACTATGTAACATAACATGGGGGGGGGGGTCTCCTGGCTGTTCACACAGGTGTGTCATTGCTGTACATTGACCATGCATTGCTTCTGTGGTATTGCAAAGGCAAAGACAAATGCTTCCAGCCATCCATTGCACTAATGGATTGGTCATCAGCTGGCTGTCTATGTCCCGCATCAATATAGACCAAAGTACAGAGGGTTAGGCTATGCTATTGTGCACCTACCTGATGCATCAGAAGGTGCGAGGCCCTTGCTAAATTCTGTGCACAGACTTTGAGATCTATGCTTTAGACTGTATCTAAACCTGCTCCAACATGGACTGACATTCTGGCCTACTTTCAGCCGATGCGACTTGTCTGTCGCTGAACAGTCGCTTTTTATGTATTCAGCACCTATGTATAATGTTGTAAAAATGCTCTAGAAGCTAAAGTCGCAGAAATGTCACACATATTTGGCCTGCAACTTTCTGTGCGACAAATTCAGACAGGAAAAATCAGTATAAATCCTTAGAAAATTATCCCCCAGTGTCTCCATCTGCTGGCGGTATTGAATAAGCATTGCTGCACTGATGGGGTATGCATTAGACGAAAAAAAAGAAGAAAAAGAAGAATAATACGCCCAGAAAAGAGGCGAAAAGGAGAAAAACGTAAAAAAACGTGAAAAAAAAGTAAGAGGAAGAGAAGGGAAAAGAAGGTGGAAATGGGTTTAAAAGTGATTTCGGCGGAGAAATATATATATATATATATATATATATATATATATATATATATACGCGCACACACACACATATATATAAACGTATTCTCCGTTGAGATATTGCAGCCGCTGCTGTGTCCAGGCCCAGGAGCCTTAGCACTGTGCTGTGATGTCACTCAATACCACTGACATCACTAGGTGTAAACAACATCTCTCCTTTGCTGTGTATGTGACTATGGAGCTGTTTGGTGATGTCGTCTATTATGGCCTTCATAGAAGCAACAGGAGATTGTTGCATCCATCTAGAACCCTCAGAACTACAGTGCTATGATGTCACTCACTTCCACAGGCCTTGCAGAGTGTAAACAACAACAACCCAGCTTTGTTGTGTATGTAACCATAGGGATTTGTGATGTCACCTAGAACCTTCACAGCAGCGACAGCTTTATGAGGAGCATCAGCACTGCTCTGCCTGAGCAGAACCATCACCGCCATAGGTTGTCAAATAACCCGGGTTTAACCCACACAGGTAAGTCCAATGGGGTGCAGGCATGTCCTCTATGCTTACAGCTTCCCGTGGGTTTTGGTTTGATACCGTTTGGGGACAGCCAAGGAGGCATCTGCAGGCAACAAAGGTAGGTGTGTGCTTGTGTGTGTGTTTCCTATGCAGATCCTAAGCCCAGTGTCACATGCAAGTAGGAGGAGTAAGAAGGGTTCCTGGCAAATCCGGGTTATGGATTGCATTTAAAAAGGCCCCGTGGGAGTGCAATGGGCCCCTGTCTTGCTGCTTAGCAATAATGGTATGGGTTTAGGTTCTGCTGTGTGTACTGGTGGTTGACTGCCCCCCAGCCCAGAGTGTGCATGGAAAATTGTCTGGCAGCCTCCCTGACAGCAAGCAGTGATAGTGCCCATGAAGGGGACCTTGTTGGGCCCGCCCCTTTCACGGTTATCGCTTCTCGGCCTTTTGGCTAAGATCAAGTGTAGTATCTGTTCTTATCAGTTTAATATCTGATACGTCCCCTATCTGGGGACCATATATTAAATGGATTTTTGAGAACGGGGGCCGATTTCGAAGCTTGCTTCCGTCGCCCTATGCATTGACCCGATATGGCAGTATCTTCGGGTACAGTGCACCACCCCCTTACAGGGTTAAAAAGAAAGATTCCTACTTTCATTGCTACCTGCTTGCTGGCTAGCCAGCTAGCCAGCCCTGTGGGCCTTGCTGCTGCTGCTGCTGCAGCCAAAAAACAAAAGGTGGTGCTGCTGCTGCTTCTGCTTCTGCTTGTGTCTGGCCGCTGTTGGAGCGTCCAGGCACAGGACTTCTGCTGCTGCTGACTAAATGGCCTCCTTAATTGGATCATTTGAGTAGCCAGCACACCTGTGCAGGTAGGGCATGACATGATAGGCAGCTGCCTTGATAGCGGGTGGGTGCTGAATGTTCCTAATTGACAAAATAAGATTAATGCTTATGAAGAAATATAAAATCTCATCCCTTCCCCAATATCGCGCCACACCCCTACCCCTTAATTCCCTGGTTGAACTTGATGGACATATGTCTTTTTTCGACCGTACTAACTATGTAACTATGTAACATAACATGGGGGGGGGGGGGTCTCCTGGCTGTTCACACAGGTGTGTCATTGCTGTACATTGACCATGCATTGCTTCTGTGGTATTGCAAAGGCAAAGACAAATGCTTCCAGCCATCCATTGCACTAATGGATTGGTCATCAGCTGGCTGTCTATGTCCCGCATCAATATAGACCAAAGTACAGAGGGTTAGGCTATGCTATTGTGCACCTACCTGATGCATCAGAAGGTGCGAGGCCCTTGCTAAATTCTGTGCACAGACTTTGAGATCTATGCTTTAGACTGTATCTAAACCTGCTCCAACATGGACTGACATTCTGGCCTACTTTCAGCCGATGCGACTTGTCTGTCGCTGAACAGTCGCTTTTTATGTATTCAGCACCTATGTATAATGTTGTAAAAATGCTCTAGAAGCTAAAGTCGCAGAAATGTCACACATATTTGGCCTGCAACTTTCTGTGCGACAAATTCAGACAGGAAAAATCAGTATAAATCCTTAGAAAATTATCCCCCAGTGTCTCCATCTGCTGGCGGTATTGAATAAGCATTGCTGCACTGATGGGGTATGCATTAGACGAAAAAAAAGAAGAAAAAGAAGAATAATACGCCCAGAAAAGAGGCGAAAAGGAGAAAAACGTAAAAAAACGTGAAAAAAAAGTAAGAGGAAGAGAAGGGAAAAAAAGGTGGAAATGGGTTTAAAAGTGATTTCGGCGGAGAAATATATATATATATATATATATATATATATATATATATATATATACGCGCACACACACACATATATATAAACGTATTCTCCGTTGAGATATTGCAGCCGCTGCTGTGTCCAGGCCCAGGAGCCTTAGCACTGTGCTGTGATGTCACTCAATACCACTGACATCACTAGGTGTAAACAACATCTCTCCTTTGCTGTGTATGTGACTATGGAGCTGTTTGGTGATGTCGTCTATTATGGCCTTCATAGAAGCAACAGGAGATTGTTGCATCCATCTAGAACCCTCAGAACTACAGTGCTATGATGTCACTCACTTCCACAGGCCTTGCAGAGTGTAAACAACAACAACCCAGCTTTGTTGTGTATGTAACCATAGGGATTTGTGATGTCACCTAGAACCTTCACAGCAGCGACAGCTTTATGAGGAGCATCAGCACTGCTCTGCCTGAGCAGAACCATCACCGCCATAGGTTGTCAAATAACCCGGGTTTAACCCACACAGGTAAGTCCAATGGGGTGCAGGCATGTCCTCTATGCTTACAGCTTCCCGTGGGTGTTGGTTTGATACCGTTTGGGGACAGCCAAGGAGGCATCTGCAGGCAACAAAGGTAGGTGTGTGCTTGTGTGTGTGTTTCCTATGCAGATCCTAAGCCCAGTGTCACATGCAAGTAGGAGGAGTAAGAAGGGTTCCTGGCAAATCCGGGTTATGGATTGCATTTAAAAAGGCCCCGTGGGAGTGCAATGGGCCCCTGTCTTGCTGCTTAGCAATAATGGTATGGGTTTAGGTTCTGCTGTGTGTACTGGTGGTTGACTGCCCCCCAGCCCAGAGTGTGCATGGAAAATTGTCTGGCAGCCTCCCTGACAGCAAGCAGTGATAGTGCCCATGAAGGGGACCTTGTTGGGCCCGCCCCTTTCACGGTTATCGCTTCTCGGCCTTTTGGCTAAGATCAAGTGTAGTATCTGTTCTTATCAGTTTAATATCTGATACGTCCCCTATCTGGGGACCATATATTAAATGGATTTTTGAGAACGGGGGCCGATTTCGAAGCTTGCTTCCGTCGCCCTATGCATTGACCCGATATGGCAGTATCTTCGGGTACAGTGCACCACCCCCTTACAGGGTTAAAAAGAAAGATTCCTACTTTCATTGCTACCTGCTTGCTGGCTAGCCAGCTAGCCAGCCCTGTGGGCCTTGCTGCTGCTGCTGCTGCTGCAGCCAAAAAACAAAAGGTGGTGCTGCTGCTGCTTCTGCTTCTGCTTGTGTCTGGCCGCTGTTGGAGCGTCCAGGCACAGGACTTCTGCTGCTGCTGACTAAATGGCCTCCTTAATTGGATCATTTGAGTAGCCAGCACACCTGTGCAGGTAGGGCATGACATGATAGGCAGCTGCCTTGATAGCGGGTGGGTGCTGAATGTTCCTAATTGACAAAATAAGATTAATGCTTATGAAGAAATATAAAATCTCATCCCTTCCCCAATATCGCGCCACACCCCTACCCCTTAATTCCCTGGTTGAACTTGATGGACATATGTCTTTTTTCGACCGTACTAACTATGTAACTATGTAACATAACATGGGGGGGGGGGTCTCCTGGCTGTTCACACAGGTGTGTCATTGCTGTACATTGACCATGCATTGCTTCTGTGGTATTGCAAAGGCAAAGACAAATGCTTCCAGCCATCCATTGCACTAATGGATTGGTCATCAGCTGGCTGTCTATGTCCCGCATCAATATAGACCAAAGTACAGAGGGTTAGGCTATGCTATTGTGCACCTACCTGATGCATCAGAAGGTGCGAGGCCCTTGCTAAATTCTGTGCACAGACTTTGAGATCTATGCTTTAGACTGTATCTAAACCTGCTCCAACATGGACTGACATTCTGGCCTACTTTCAGCCGATGCGACTTGTCTGTCGCTGAACAGTCGCTTTTTATGTATTCAGCACCTATGTATAATGTTGTAAAAATGCTCTAGAAGCTAAAGTCGCAGAAATGTCACACATATTTGGCCTGCAACTTTCTGTGCGACAAATTCAGACAGGAAAAATCAGTATAAATCCTTAGAAAATTATCCCCCAGTGTCTCCATCTGCTGGCGGTATTGAATAAGCATTGCTGCACTGATGGGGTATGCATTAGACGAAAAAAAAGAAGAAAAAGAAGAATAATACGCCCAGAAAAGAGGCGAAAAGGAGAAAAACGTAAAAAAACGTGAAAAAAAAGTAAGAGGAAGAGAAGGGAAAAGAAGGTGGAAATGGGTTTAAAAGTGATTTCGGCGGAGAAATATATATATATATATATATATATATATATATATATATATATACGCGCACACACACACATATATATAAACGTATTCTCCGTTGAGATATTGCAGCCGCTGCTGTGTCCAGGCCCAGGAGCCTTAGCACTGTGCTGTGATGTCACTCAATACCACTGACATCACTAGGTGTAAACAACATCTCTCCTTTGCTGTGTATGTGACTATGGAGCTGTTTGGTGATGTCGTCTATTATGGCCTTCATAGAAGCAACAGGAGATTGTTGCATCCATCTAGAACCCTCAGAACTACAGTGCTATGATGTCACTCACTTCCACAGGCCTTGCAGAGTGTAAACAACAACAACCCAGCTTTGTTGTGTATGTAACCATAGGGATTTGTGATGTCACCTAGAACCTTCACAGCAGCGACAGCTTTATGAGGAGCATCAGCACTGCTCTGCCTGAGCAGAACCATCACCGCCATAGGTTGTCAAATAACCCGGGTTTAACCCACACAGGTAAGTCCAATGGGGTGCAGGCATGTCCTCTATGCTTACAGCTTCCCGTGGGTGTTGGTTTGATACCGTTTGGGGACAGCCAAGGAGGCATCTGCAGGCAACAAAGGTAGGTGTGTGCTTGTGTGTGTGTTTCCTATGCAGATCCTAAGCCCAGTGTCACATGCAAGTAGGAGGAGTAAGAAGGGTTCCTGGCAAATCCGGGTTATGGATTGCATTTAAAAAGGCCCCGTGGGAGTGCAATGGGCCCCTGTCTTGCTGCTTAGCAATAATGGTATGGGTTTAGGTTCTGCTGTGTGTACTGGTGGTTGACTGCCCCCCAGCCCAGAGTGTGCATGTAAAATTGTCTGGCAGCCTCCCTGACAGCAAGCAGTGATAGTGCCCATGAAGGGGACCTTGTTGGGCCCGCCCCTTTCACGGTTATCGCTTCTCGGCCTTTTGGCTAAGATCAAGTGTAGTATCTGTTCTTATCAGTTTTCATGCTGGTGGGGATGGGTGCTGCATGGAGGATGCAGGTGTACCAGGGCTTTCCGGGGCTGGTTCTGAGGAATCAGCTCGACGGCTGCCCCGATGTGACCTGTTCCCTCCGGGTCTCGCCATGAGGCTGAGAGGGTCTAGAGCCGAGGTACTTTTGTGCCTCGGGGAGTGGTGACCCCGAGGTGCCGAAACTCACTGGGAGAATAGGCTCACTGAGTTGAAGCACGGGCACCATAATCTCTTCACCTTGTGGCACTCACCTCTTGATTCCCGGCCTTCTGGCTAGGATCAGAGAAATTTTTATAGATCCGGCCGGATGTCCGGGCAGTATATCTGCACACATTCACTTATTTATTTATTTTTTGTCTCACTGTGTCACTTTTTGCGTGTTGTGTGTTCACAGGATTTGTCAGGATGCGGTAGCCCTTCTGGGTGTCCCTCCTGGCGGTCTAGGGGAGGTGTGTGTGGCCATTAGGTTCCGCACCTCCCTGCAAACACCCCGGGTACTCCTGCTTCGCAGGGTACCTACCGTAATCGGCTCTGCGGGCAGATACCTTGGCTAACGCCAAGGGGGATGCCGGGAGCATTTGTGGTCTCCTAGTAGCTTCGGCGAAAAGGGACATCGAACCTGGAACCTCGCAGGTACCTTTTGGTCCGGAGGCGAAGGGTAAGGTTTGTTGGGGGGCCTCTCTCCTATCGGAGAAGGGCTTGCGATAGACCGCATCCTTTGTGCACGTTTTTTTAGTGTAACACGTTTGCACTTTTTCTTGCACTTTGGGTGAATCGAAAGCACGTTCCTCGGCTTTAGATAAAAAAAAAAAAAAAAAAAAAAAAAAAATCTGTTCTTATCAGTTTAATATCTGATACGTCCCCTATCTGGGGACCATATATTAAATGGATTTTTGAGAACGGGGGCCGATTTCGAAGCTTGCTTCCGTCGCCCTATGCATTGACCCGATATGGCAGTATCTTCGGGTACAGTGCACCACCCCCTTACAGGGTTAAAAAGAAAGATTCCTACTTTCATTGCTACCTGCTTGCTGGCTAGCCAGCTAGCCAGCCCTGTGGGCCTTGCTGCTGCTGCTGCTGCAGCCAAAAAACAAAAGGTGGTGCTGCTGCTGCTTCTGCTTCTGCTTGTGTCTGGCCGCTGTTGGAGCGTCCAGGCACAGGACTTCTGCTGCTGCTGACTAAATGGCCTCCTTAATTGGATCATTTGAGTAGCCAGCACACCTGTGCAGGTAGGGCATGACATGATAGGCAGCTGCCTTGATAGCGGGTGGGTGCTGAATGTTCCTAATTGACAAAATAAGATTAATGCTTATGAAGAAATATAAAATCTCATCCCTTCCCCAATATCGCGCCACACCCCTACCCCTTAATTCCCTGGTTGAACTTGATGGACATATGTCTTTTTTCGACCGTACTAACTATGTAACTATGTAACATAACATGGGGGGGGGGGGGTCTCCTGGCTGTTCACACAGGTGTGTCATTGCTGTACATTGACCATGCATTGCTTCTGTGGTATTGCAAAGGCAAAGACAAATGCTTCCAGCCATCCATTGCACTAATGGATTGGTCATCAGCTGGCTGTCTATGTCCCGCATCAATATAGACCAAAGTACAGAGGGTTAGGCTATGCTATTGTGCACCTACCTGATGCATCAGAAGGTGCGAGGCCCTTGCTAAATTCTGTGCACAGACTTTGAGATCTATGCTTTAGACTGTATCTAAACCTGCTCCAACATGGACTGACATTCTGGCCTACTTTCAGCCGATGCGACTTGTCTGTCGCTGAACAGTCGCTTTTTATGTATTCAGCACCTATGTATAATGTTGTAAAAATGCTCTAGAAGCTAAAGTCGCAGAAATGTCACACATATTTGGCCTGCAACTTTCTGTGCGACAAATTCAGACAGGAAAAATCAGTATAAATCCTTAGAAAATTATCCCCCAGTGTCTCCATCTGCTGGCGGTATTGAATAAGCATTGCTGCACTGATGGGGTATGCATTAGACGAAAAAAAAGAAGAAAAAGAAGAATAATACGCCCAGAAAAGAGGCGAAAAGGAGAAAAACGTAAAAAAACGTGAAAAAAAAGTAAGAGGAAGAGAAGGGAAAAAAAGGTGGAAATGGGTTTAAAAGTGATTTCGGCGGAGATATATATATATATATATATATATATATATATATATATATATATATATATATATACGCGCACACACACACATATATATAAACGTATTCTCCGTTGAGATATTGCAGCCGCTGCTGTGTCCAGGCCCAGGAGCCTTAGCACTGTGCTGTGATGTCACTCAATACCACTGACATCACTAGGTGTAAACAACATCTCTCCTTTGCTGTGTATGTGACTATGGAGCTGTTTGGTGATGTCGTCTATTATGGCCTTCATAGAAGCAACAGGAGATTGTTGCATCCATCTAGAACCCTCAGAACTACAGTGCTATGATGTCACTCACTTCCACAGGCCTTGCAGAGTGTAAACAACAACAACCCAGCTTTGTTGTGTATGTAACCATAGGGATTTGTGATGTCACCTAGAACCTTCACAGCAGCGACAGCTTTATGAGGAGCATCAGCACTGCTCTGCCTGAGCAGAACCATCACCGCCATAGGTTGTCAAATAACCCGGGTTTAACCCACACAGGTAAGTCCAATGGGGTGCAGGCATGTCCTCTATGCTTACAGCTTCCCGTGGGTGTTGGTTTGATACCGTTTGGGGACAGCCAAGGAGGCATCTGCAGGCAACAAAGGTAGGTGTGTGCTTGTGTGTGTGTTTCCTATGCAGATCCTAAGCCCAGTGTCACATGCAAGTAGGAGGAGTAAGAAGGGTTCCTGGCAAATCCGGGTTATGGATTGCATTTAAAAAGGCCCCGTGGGAGTGCAATGGGCCCCTGTCTTGCTGCTTAGCAATAATGGTATGGGTTTAGGTTCTGCTGTGTGTACTGGTGGTTGACTGCCCCCCAGCCCAGAGTGTGCATGGAAAATTGTCTGGCAGCCTCCCTGACAGCAAGCAGTGATAGTGCCCATGAAGGGGACCTTGTTGGGCCCGCCCCTTTCACGGTTATCGCTTCTCGGCCTTTTGGCTAAGATCAAGTGTAGTATCTGTTCTTATCAGTTTAATATCTGATACGTCCCCTATCTGGGGACCATATATTAAATGGATTTTTGAGAACGGGGGCCGATTTCGAAGCTTGCTTCCGTCGCCCTATGCATTGACCCGATATGGCAGTATCTTCGGGTACAGTGCACCACCCCCTTACAGGGTTAAAAAGAAAGATTCCTACTTTCATTGCTACCTGCTTGCTGGCTAGCCAGCTAGCCAGCCCTGTGGGCCTTGCTGCTGCTGCTGCTGCAGCCAAAAAACAAAAGGTGGTGCTGCTGCTGCTTCTGCTTCTGCTTGTGTCTGGCCGCTGTTGGAGCGTCCAGGCACAGGACTTCTGCTGCTGCTGACTAAATGGCCTCCTTAATTGGATCATTTGAGTAGCCAGCACACCTGTGCAGGTAGGGCATGACATGATAGGCAGCTGCCTTGATAGCGGGTGGGTGCTGAATGTTCCTAATTGACAAAATAAGATTAATGCTTATGAAGAAATATAAAATCTCATCCCTTCCCCAATATCGCGCCACACCCCTACCCCTTAATTCCCTGGTTGAACTTGATGGACATATGTCTTTTTTCGACCGTACTAACTATGTAACTATGTAACATAACATGGGGGGGGGGGGGGTCTCCTGGCTGTTCACACAGGTGTGTCATTGCTGTACATTGACCATGCATTGCTTCTGTGGTATTGCAAAGGCAAAGACAAATGCTTCCAGCCATCCATTGCACTAATGGATTGGTCATCAGCTGGCTGTCTATGTCCCGCATCAATATAGACCAAAGTACAGAGGGTTAGGCTATGCTATTGTGCACCTACCTGATGCATCAGAAGGTGCGAGGCCCTTGCTAAATTCTGTGCACAGACTTTGAGATCTATGCTTTAGACTGTATCTAAACCTGCTCCAACATGGACTGACATTCTGGCCTACTTTCAGCCGATGCGACTTGTCTGTTGCTGAACAGTCGCTTTTTATGTATTCAGCACCTATGTATAATGTTGTAAAAATGCTCTAGAAGCTAAAGTCGCAGAAATGTCACACATATTTGGCCTGCAACTTTCTGTGCGACAAATTCAGACAGGAAAAATCAGTATAAATCCTTAGAAAATTATCCCCCAGTGTCTCCATCTGCTGGCGGTATTGAATAAGCATTGCTGCACTGATGGGGTATGCATTAGACGAAAAAAAAGAAGAAAAAGAAGAATAATACGCCCAGAAAAGAGGCGAAAAGGAGAAAAACGTAAAAAAACGTGAAAAAAAAGTAAGAGGAAGAGAAGGGAAAAAAAGGTGGAAATGGGTTTAAAAGTGATTTCGGCGGAGATATATATATATATATATATATATATATATATATATATACGCGCACACACACACATATATATAAACGTATTCTCCGTTGAGATATTGCAGCCGCTGCTGTGTCCAGGCCCAGGAGCCTTAGCACTGTGCTGTGATGTCACTCAATACCACTGACATCACTAGGTGTAAACAACATCTCTCCTTTGCTGTGTATGTGACTATGGAGCTGTTTGGTGATGTCGTCTATTATGGCCTTCATAGAAGCAACAGGAGATTGTTGCATCCATCTAGAACCCTCAGAACTACAGTGCTATGATGTCACTCACTTCCACAGGCCTTGCAGAGTGTAAACAACAACAACCCAGCTTTGTTGTGTATGTAACCATAGGGATTTGTGATGTCACCTAGAACCTTCACAGCAGCGACAGCTTTATGAGGAGCATCAGCACTGCTCTGCCTGAGCAGAACCATCACCGCCATAGGTTGTCAAATAACCCGGGTTTAACCCACACAGGTAAGTCCAATGGGGTGCAGGCATGTCCTCTATGCTTACAGCTTCCCGTGGGTGTTGGTTTGATACCGTTTGGGGACAGCCAAGGAGGCATCTGCAGGCAACAAAGGTAGGTGTGTGCTTGTGTGTGTGTTTCCTATGCAGATCCTAAGCCCAGTGTCACATGCAAGTAGGAGGAGTAAGAAGGGTTCCTGGCAAATCCGGGTTATGGATTGCATTTAAAAAGGCCCCGTGGGAGTGCAATGGGCCCCTGTCTTGCTGCTTAGCAATAATGGTATGGGTTTAGGTTCTGCTGTGTGTACTGGTGGTTGACTGCCCCCCAGCCCAGAGTGTGCATGGAAAATTGTCTGGCAGCCTCCCTGACAGCAAGCAGTGATAGTGCCCATGAAGGGGACCTTGTTGGGCCCGCCCCTTTCACGGTTATCGCTTCTCGGCCTTTTGGCTAAGATCAAGTGTAGTATCTGTTCTTATCAGTTTAATATCTGATACGTCCCCTATCTGGGGACCATATATTAAATGGATTTTTGAGAACGGGGGCCGATTTCGAAGCTTGCTTCCGTCGCCCTATGCATTGACCCGATATGGCAGTATCTTCGGGTACAGTGCACCACCCCCTTACAGGGTTAAAAAGAAAGATTCCTACTTTCATTGCTACCTGCTTGCTGGCTAGCCAGCTAGCCAGCCCTGTGGGCCTTGCTGCTGCTGCTGCTGCTGCAGCCAAAAAACAAAAGGTGGTGCTGCTGCTGCTTCTGCTTCTGCTTGTGTCTGGCCGCTGTTGGAGCGTCCAGGCACAGGACTTCTGCTGCTGCTGACTAAATGGCCTCCTTAATTGGATCATTTGAGTAGCCAGCACACCTGTGCAGGTAGGGCATGACATGATAGGCAGCTGCCTTGATAGCGGGTGGGTGCTGAATGTTCCTAATTGACAAAATAAGATTAATGCTTATGAAGAAATATAAAATCTCATCCCTTCCCCAATATCGCGCCACACCCCTACCCCTTAATTCCCTGGTTGAACTTGATGGACATATGTCTTTTTTCGACCGTACTAACTATGTAACTATGTAACATAACATGGGGGGGGGGGTCTCCTGGCTGTTCACACAGGTGTGTCATTGCTGTACATTGACCATGCATTGCTTCTGTGGTATTGCAAAGGCAAAGACAAATGCTTCCAGCCATCCATTGCACTAATGGATTGGTCATCAGCTGGCTGTCTATGTCCCGCATCAATATAGACCAAAGTACAGAGGGTTAGGCTATGCTATTGTGCACCTACCTGATGCATCAGAAGGTGCGAGGCCCTTGCTAAATTCTGTGCACAGACTTTGAGATCTATGCTTTAGACTGTATCTAAACCTGCTCCAACATGGACTGACATTCTGGCCTACTTTCAGCCGATGCGACTTGTCTGTCGCTGAACAGTCGCTTTTTATGTATTCAGCACCTATGTATAATGTTGTAAAAATGCTCTAGAAGCTAAAGTCGCAGAAATGTCACACATATTTGGCCTGCAACTTTCTGTGCGACAAATTCAGACAGGAAAAATCAGTATAAATCCTTAGAAAATTATCCCCCAGTGTCTCCATCTGCTGGCGGTATTGAATAAGCATTGCTGCACTGATGGGGTATGCATTAGACGAAAAAAAAGAAGAAAAAGAAGAATAATACGCCCAGAAAAGAGGCGAAAAGGAGAAAAACGTAAAAAAACGTGAAAAAAAAGTAAGAGGAAGAGAAGGGAAAAAAAGGTGGAAATGGGTTTAAAAGTGATTTCGGCGGAGAAATATATATATATATATATATATATATATATATATATATATATATATATACGCGCACACACACACATATATATAAACGTATTCTCCGTTGAGATATTGCAGCCGCTGCTGTGTCCAGGCCCAGGAGCCTTAGCACTGTGCTGTGATGTCACTCAATACCACTGACATCACTAGGTGTAAACAACATCTCTCCTTTGCTGTGTATGTGACTATGGAGCTGTTTGGTGATGTCGTCTATTATGGCCTTCATAGAAGCAACAGGAGATTGTTGCATCCATCTAGAACCCTCAGAACTACAGTGCTATGATGTCACTCACTTCCACAGGCCTTGCAGAGTGTAAACAACAACAACCCAGCTTTGTTGTGTATGTAACCATAGGGATTTGTGATGTCACCTAGAACCTTCACAGCAGCGACAGCTTTATGAGGAGCATCAGCACTGCTCTGCCTGAGCAGAACCATCACCGCCATAGGTTGTCAAATAACCCGGGTTTAACCCACACAGGTAAGTCCAATGGGGTGCAGGCATGTCCTCTATGCTTACAGCTTCCCGTGGGTGTTGGTTTGATACCGTTTGGGGACAGCCAAGGAGGCATCTGCAGGCAACAAAGGTAGGTGTGTGCTTGTGTGTGTGTTTCCTATGCAGATCCTAAGCCCAGTGTCACATGCAAGTAGGAGGAGTAAGAAGGGTTCCTGGCAAATCCGGGTTATGGATTGCATTTAAAAAGGCCCCGTGGGAGTGCAATGGGCCCCTGTCTTGCTGCTTAGCAATAATGGTATGGGTTTAGGTTCTGCTGTGTGTACTGGTGGTTGACTGCCCCCCAGCCCAGAGTGTGCATGGAAAATTGTCTGGCAGCCTCCCTGACAGCAAGCAGTGATAGTGCCCATGAAGGGGACCTTGTTGGGCCCGCCCCTTTCACGGTTATCGCTTCTCGGCCTTTTGGCTAAGATCAAGTGTAGTATCTGTTCTTATCAGTTTAATATCTGATACGTCCCCTATCTGGGGACCATATATTAAATGGATTTTTGAGAACGGGGGCCGATTTCGAAGCTTGCTTCCGTCGCCCTATGCATTGACCCGATATGGCAGTATCTTCGGGTACAGTGCACCACCCCCTTACAGGGTTAAAAAGAAAGATTCCTACTTTCATTGCTACCTGCTTGCTGGCTAGCCAGCTAGCCAGCCCTGTGGGCCTTGCTGCTGCTGCTGCTGCAGCCAAAAAACAAAAGGTGGTGCTGCTGCTGCTTCTGCTTCTGCTTGTGTCTGGCCGCTGTTGGAGCGTCCAGGCACAGGACTTCTGCTGCTGCTGACTAAATGGCCTCCTTAATTGGATCATTTGAGTAGCCAGCACACCTGTGCAGGTAGGGCATGACATGATAGGCAGCTGCCTTGATAGCGGGTGGGTGCTGAATGTTCCTAATTGACAAAATAAGATTAATGCTTATGAAGAAATATAAAATCTCATCCCTTCCCCAATATCGCGCCACACCCCTACCCCTTAATTCCCTGGTTGAACTTGATGGACATATGTCTTTTTTCGACCGTACTAACTATGTAACTATGTAACATAACATGGGGGGGGGGGGGGTCTCCTGGCTGTTCACACAGGTGTGTCATTGCTGTACATTGACCATGCATTGCTTCTGTGGTATTGCAAAGGCAAAGACAAATGCTTCCAGCCATCCATTGCACTAATGGATTGGTCATCAGCTGGCTGTCTATGTCCCGCATCAATATAGACCAAAGTACAGAGGGTTAGGCTATGCTATTGTGCACCTACCTGATGCATCAGAAGGTGCGAGGCCCTTGCTAAATTCTGTGCACAGACTTTGAGATCTATGCTTTAGACTGTATCTAAACCTGCTCCAACATGGACTGACATTCTGGCCTACTTTCAGCCGATGCGACTTGTCTGTCGCTGAACAGTCGCTTTTTATGTATTCAGCACCTATGTATAATGTTGTAAAAATGCTCTAGAAGCTAAAGTCGCAGAAATGTCACACATATTTGGCCTGCAACTTTCTGTGCGACAAATTCAGACAGGAAAAATCAGTATAAATCCTTAGAAAATTATCCCCCAGTGTCTCCATCTGCTGGCGGTATTGAATAAGCATTGCTGCACTGATGGGGTATGCATTAGACGAAAAAAAAGAAGAAAAAGAAGAATAATACGCCCAGAAAAGAGGCGAAAAGGAGAAAAACGTAAAAAAACGTGAAAAAAAAGTAAGAGGAAGAGAAGGGAAAAAAAGGTGGAAATGGGTTTAAAAGTGATTTCGGCGGAGAAATATATATATATATATATATATATATATATATATATATATATATATACGCGCACACACGCACATATATATAAACGTATTCTCCGTTGAGATATTGCAGCCGCTGCTGTGTCCAGGCCCAGGAGCCTTAGCACTGTGCTGTGATGTCACTCAATACCACTGACATCACTAGGTGTAAACAACATCTCTCCTTTGCTGTGTATGTGACTATGGAGCTGTTTGGTGATGTCGTCTATTATGGCCTTCATAGAAGCAACAGGAGATTGTTGCATCCATCTAGAACCCTCAGAACTACAGTGCTATGATGTCACTCACTTCCACAGGCCTTGCAGAGTGTAAACAACAACAACCCAGCTTTGTTGTGTATGTAACCATAGGGATTTGTGATGTCACCTAGAACCTTCACAGCAGCGACAGCTTTATGAGGAGCATCAGCACTGCTCTGCCTGAGCAGAACCATCACCGCCATAGGTTGTCAAATAACCCGGGTTTAACCCACACAGGTAAGTCCAATGGGGTGCAGGCATGTCCTCTATGCTTACAGCTTCCCGTGGGTGTTGGTTTGATACCGTTTGGGGACAGCCAAGGAGGCATCTGCAGGCAACAAAGGTAGGTGTGTGCTTGTGTGTGTGTTTCCTATGCAGATCCTAAGCCCAGTGTCACATGCAAGTAGGAGGAGTAAGAAGGGTTCCTGGCAAATCCGGGTTATGGATTGCATTTAAAAAGGCCCCGTGGGAGTGCAATGGGCCCCTGTCTTGCTGCTTAGCAATAATGGTATGGGTTTAGGTTCTGCTGTGTGTACTGGTGGTTGACTGCCCCCCAGCCCAGAGTGTGCATGGAAAATTGTCTGGCAGCCTCCCTGACAGCAAGCAGTGATAGTGCCCATGAAGGGGACCTTGTTGGGCCCGCCCCTTTCACGGTTATCGCTTCTCGGCCTTTTGGCTAAGATCAAGTGTAGTATCTGTTCTTATCAGTTTAATATCTGATACGTCCCCTATCTGGGGACCATATATTAAATGGATTTTTGAGAACGGGGGCCGATTTCGAAGCTTGCTTCCGTCGCCCTATGCATTGACCCGATATGGCAGTATCTTCGGGTACAGTGCACCACCCCCTTACAGGGTTAAAAAGAAAGATTCCTACTTTCATTGCTACCTGCTTGCTGGCTAGCCAGCTAGCCAGCCCTGTGGGCCTTGCTGCTGCTGCTGCTGCAGCCAAAAAACAAAAGGTGGTGCTGCTGCTGCTTCTGCTTCTGCTTGTGTCTGGCCGCTGTTGGAGCGTCCAGGCACAGGACTTCTGCTGCTGCTGACTAAATGGCCTCCTTAATTGGATCATTTGAGTAGCCAGCACACCTGTGCAGGTAGGGCATGACATGATAGGCAGCTGCCTTGATAGCGGGTGGGTGCTGAATGTTCCTAATTGACAAAATAAGATTAATGCTTATGAAGAAATATAAAATCTCATCCCTTCCCCAATATCGCGCCACACCCCTACCCCTTAATTCCCTGGTTGAACTTGATGGACATATGTCTTTTTTCGACCGTACTAACTATGTAACTATGTAACATAACATGGGGGGGGGGGGGTCTCCTGGCTGTTCACACAGGTGTGTCATTGCTGTACATTGACCATGCATTGCTTCTGTGGTATTGCAAAGGCAAAGACAAATGCTTCCAGCCATCCATTGCACTAATGGATTGGTCATCAGCTGGCTGTCTATGTCCCGCATCAATATAGACCAAAGTACAGAGGGTTAGGCTATGCTATTGTGCACCTACCTGATGCATCAGAAGGTGCGAGGCCCTTGCTAAATTCTGTGCACAGACTTTGAGATCTATGCTTTAGACTGTATCTAAACCTGCTCCAACATGGACTGACATTCTGGCCTACTTTCAGCCGATGCGACTTGTCTGTCGCTGAACAGTCGCTTTTTATGTATTCAGCACCTATGTATAATGTTGTAAAAATGCTCTAGAAGCTAAAGTCGCAGAAATGTCACACATATTTGGCCTGCAACTTTCTGTGCGACAAATTCAGACAGGAAAAATCAGTATAAATCCTTAGAAAATTATCCCCCAGTGTCTCCATCTGCTGGCGGTATTGAATAAGCATTGCTGCACTGATGGGGTATGCATTAGACGAAAAAAAAGAAGAAAAAGAAGAATAATACGCCCAGAAAAGAGGCGAAAAGGAGAAAAACGTAAAAAAACGTGAAAAAAAAGTAAGAGGAAGAGAAGGGAAAAAAAGGTGGAAATGGGTTTAAAAGTGATTTCGGCGGAGAATATATATATATATATATATATATATATATATATATATACGCGCACACACACACATATATATAAACGTATTCTCCGTTGAGATATTGCAGCCGCTGCTGTGTCCAGGCCCAGGAGCCTTAGCACTGTGCTGTGATGTCACTCAATACCACTGACATCACTAGGTGTAAACAACATCTCTCCTTTGCTGTGTATGTGACTATGGAGCTGTTTGGTGATGTCGTCTATTATGGCCTTCATAGAAGCAACAGGAGATTGTTGCATCCATCTAGAACCCTCAGAACTACAGTGCTATGATGTCACTCACTTCCACAGGCCTTGCAGAGTGTAAACAACAACAACCCAGCTTTGTTGTGTATGTAACCATAGGGATTTGTGATGTCACCTAGAACCTTCACAGCAGCGACAGCTTTATGAGGAGCATCAGACAGCTTTATGAGGAGCATCAGCACTGCTCTGCCTGAGCAGAACCATCACCGCCATAGGTTGTCAAATAACCCGGGTTTAACCCACACAGGTAAGTCCAATGGGGTGCAGGCATGTCCTCTATGCTTACAGCTTCCCGTGGGTGTTGGTTTGATACCGTTTGGGGACAGCCAAGGAGGCATCTGCAGGCAACAAAGGTAGGTGTGTGCTTGTGTGTGTGTTTCCTATGCAGATCCTAAGCCCAGTGTCACATGCAAGTAGGAGGAGTAAGAAGGGTTCCTGGCAAATCCGGGTTATGGATTGCATTTAAAAAGGCCCCGTGGGAGTGCAATGGGCCCCTGTCTTGCTGCTTAGCAATAATGGTATGGGTTTAGGTTCTGCTGTGTGTACTGGTGGTTGACTGCCCCCCAGCCCAGAGTGTGCATGGAAAATTGTCTGGCAGCCTCCCTGACAGCAAGCAGTGATAGTGCCCATGAAGGGGACCTTGTTGGGCCCGCCCCTTTCACGGTTATCGCTTCTCGGCCTTTTGGCTAAGATCAAGTGTAGTATCTGTTCTTATCAGTTTAATATCTGATACGTCCCCTATCTGGGGACCATATATTAAATGGATTTTTGAGAACGGGGGCCGATTTCGAAGCTTGCTTCCGTCGCCCTATGCATTGACCCGATATGGCAGTATCTTCGGGTACAGTGCACCACCCCCTTACAGGGTTAAAAAGAAAGATTCCTACTTTCATTGCTACCTGCTTGCTGGCTAGCCAGCTAGCCAGCCCTGTGGGCCTTGCTGCTGCTGCTGCTGCAGCCAAAAAACAAAAGGTGGTGCTGCTGCTGCTTCTGCTTCTGCTTGTGTCTGGCCGCTGTTGGAGCGTCCAGGCACAGGACTTCTGCTGCTGCTGACTAAATGGCCTCCTTAATTGGATCATTTGAGTAGCCAGCACACCTGTGCAGGTAGGGCATGACATGATAGGCAGCTGCCTTGATAGCGGGTGGGTGCTGAATGTTCCTAATTGACAAAATAAGATTAATGCTTATGAAGAAATATAAAATCTCATCCCTTCCCCAATATCGCGCCACACCCCTACCCCTTAATTCCCTGGTTGAACTTGATGGACATATGTCTTTTTTCGACCGTACTAACTATGTAACTATGTAACATAACATGGGGGGGGGGGGTCTCCTGGCTGTTCACACAGGTGTGTCATTGCTGTACATTGACCATGCATTGCTTCTGTGGTATTGCAAAGGCAAAGACAAATGCTTCCAGCCATCCATTGCACTAATGGATTGGTCATCAGCTGGCTGTCTATGTCCCGCATCAATATAGACCAAAGTACAGAGGGTTAGGCTATGCTATTGTGCACCTACCTGATGCATCAGAAGGTGCGAGGCCCTTGCTAAATTCTGTGCACAGACTTTGAGATCTATGCTTTAGACTGTATCTAAACCTGCTCCAACATGGACTGACATTCTGGCCTACTTTCAGCCGATGCGACTTGTCTGTCGCTGAACAGTCGCTTTTTATGTATTCAGCACCTATGTATAATGTTGTAAAAATGCTCTAGAAGCTAAAGTCGCAGAAATGTCACACATATTTGGCCTGCAACTTTCTGTGCGACAAATTCAGACAGGAAAAATCAGTATAAATCCTTAGAAAATTATCCCCCAGTGTCTCCATCTGCTGGCGGTATTGAATAAGCATTGCTGCACTGATGGGGTATGCATTAGACGAAAAAAAAGAAGAAAAAGAAGAATAATACGCCCAGAAAAGAGGCGAAAAGGAGAAAAACGTAAAAAAACGTGAAAAAAAAGTAAG
This sequence comes from Hyla sarda, assembly GCF_029499605.1. Taxonomy (NCBI): domain Eukaryota; kingdom Metazoa; phylum Chordata; class Amphibia; order Anura; family Hylidae; genus Hyla; species Hyla sarda. The sequence continues at coordinate 42,262 of NW_026607644.1, forward strand.
AGGAAGAGAAGGGAAAAAAAGGTGGAAATGGGTTTAAAAGTGATTTCGGCGGAGAAATATATATATATATATATATATATATACGCGCACACACACACATATATATAAACGTATTCTCCGTTGAGATATTGCAGCCGCTGCTGTGTCCAGGCCCAGGAGCCTTAGCACTGTGCTGTGATGTCACTCAATACCACTGACATCACTAGGTGTAAACAACATCTCTCCTTTGCTGTGTATGTGACTATGGAGCTGTTTGGTGATGTCGTCTATTATGGCCTTCATAGAAGCAACAGGAGATTGTTGCATCCATCTAGAACCCTCAGAACTACAGTGCTATGATGTCACTCACTTCCACAGGCCTTGCAGAGTGTAAACAACAACAACCCAGCTTTGTTGTGTATGTAACCATAGGGATTTGTGATGTCACCTAGAACCTTCACAGCAGCGACAGCTTTATGAGGAGCATCAGCACTGCTCTGCCTGAGCAGAACCATCACCGCCATAGGTTGTCAAATAACCCGGGTTTAACCCACACAGGTAAGTCCAATGGGGTGCAGGCATGTCCTCTATGCTTACAGCTTCCCGTGGGTGTTGGTTTGATACCGTTTGGGGACAGCCAAGGAGGCATCTGCAGGCAACAAAGGTAGGTGTGTGCTTGTGTGTGTGTTTCCTATGCAGATCCTAAGCCCAGTGTCACATGCAAGTAGGAGGAGTAAGAAGGGTTCCTGGCAAATCCGGGTTATGGATTGCATTTAAAAAGGCCCCGTGGGAGTGCAATGGGCCCCTGTCTTGCTGCTTAGCAATAATGGTATGGGTTTAGGTTCTGCTGTGTGTACTGGTGGTTGACTGCCCCCCAGCCCAGAGTGTGCATGGAAAATTGTCTGGCAGCCTCTCTGACAGCAAGCAGTGATAGTGCCCATGAAGGGGACCTTGTTGGGCCCGCCCCTTTCACGGTTATCGCTTCTCGGCCTTTTGGCTAAGATCAAGTGTAGTATCTGTTCTTATCAGTTTAATATCTGATACGTCCCCTATCTGGGGACCATATATTAAATGGATTTTTGAGAACGGGGGCCGATTTCGAAGCTTGCTTCCGTCGCCCTATGCATTGACCCGATATGGCAGTATCTTCGGGTACAGTGCACCACCCCCTTACAGGGTTAAAAAGAAAGATTCCTACTTTCATTGCTACCTGCTTGCTGGCTAGCCAGCTAGCCAGCCCTGTGGGCCTTGCTGCTGCTGCTGCTGCAGCCAAAAAACAAAAGGTGGTGCTGCTGCTGCTTCTGCTTCTGCTTGTGTCTGGCCGCTGTTGGAGCGTCCAGGCACAGGACTTCTGCTGCTGCTGACTAAATGGCCTCCTTAATTGGATCATTTGAGTAGCCAGCACACCTGTGCAGGTAGGGCATGACATGATAGGCAGCTGCCTTGATAGCGGGTGGGTGCTGAATGTTCCTAATTGACAAAATAAGATTAATGCTTATGAAGAAATATAAAATCTCATCCCTTCCCCAATATCGCGCCACACCCCTACCCCTTAATTCCCTGGTTGAACTTGATGGACATATGTCTTTTTTCGACCGTACTAACTATGTAACTATGTAACATAACATGGGGGGGGGGGGGTCTCCTGGCTGTTCACACAGGTGTGTCATTGCTGTACATTGACCATGCATTGCTTCTGTGGTATTGCAAAGGCAAAGACAAATGCTTCCAGCCATCCATTGCACTAATGGATTGGTCATCAGCTGGCTGTCTATGTCCCGCATCAATATAGACCAAAGTACAGAGGGTTAGGCTATGCTATTGTGCACCTACCTGATGCATCAGAAGGTGCGAGGCCCTTGCTAAATTCTGTGCACAGACTTTGAGATCTATGCTTTAGACTGTATCTAAACCTGCTCCAACATGGACTGACATTCTGGCCTACTTTCAGCCGATGCGACTTGTCTGTCGCTGAACAGTCGCTTTTTATGTATTCAGCACCTATGTATAATGTTGTAAAAATGCTCTAGAAGCTAAAGTCGCAGAAATGTCACACATATTTGGCCTGCAACTTTCTGTGCGACAAATTCAGACAGGAAAAATCAGTATAAATCCTTAGAAAATTATCCCCCAGTGTCTCCATCTGCTGGCGGTATTGAATAAGCATTGCTGCACTGATGGGGTATGCATTAGACGAAAAAAAAGAAGAAAAAGAAGAATAATACGCCCAGAAAAGAGGCGAAAAGGAGAAAAACGTAAAAAAACGTGAAAAAAAAGTAAGAGGAAGAGAAGGGAAAAAAAGGTGGAAATGGGTTTAAAAGTGATTTCGGCGGAGAAATATATATATATATATATATATATATATATATATATATATATATATATATATATACGCGCACACACACACATATATATAAACGTATTCTCCGTTGAGATATTGCAGCCGCTGCTGTGTCCAGGCCCAGGAGCCTTAGCACTGTGCTGTGATGTCACTCAATACCACTGACATCACTAGGTGTAAACAACATCTCTCCTTTGCTGTGTATGTGACTATGGAGCTGTTTGGTGATGTCGTCTATTATGGCCTTCATAGAAGCAACAGGAGATTGTTGCATCCATCTAGAACCCTCAGAACTACAGTGCTATGATGTCACTCACTTCCACAGGCCTTGCAGAGTGTAAACAACAACAACCCAGCTTTGTTGTGTATGTAACCATAGGGATTTGTGATGTCACCTAGAACCTTCACAGCAGCGACAGCTTTATGAGGAGCATCAGCACTGCTCTGCCTGAGCAGAACCATCACCGCCATAGGTTGTCAAATAACCCGGGTTTAACCCACACAGGTAAGTCCAATGGGGTGCAGGCATGTCCTCTATGCTTACAGCTTCCCGTGGGTGTTGGTTTGATACCGTTTGGGGACAGCCAAGGAGGCATCTGCAGGCAACAAAGGTAGGTGTGTGCTTGTGTGTGTGTTTCCTATGCAGATCCTAAGCCCAGTGTCACATGCAAGTAGGAGGAGTAAGAAGGGTTCCTGGCAAATCCGGGTTATGGATTGCATTTAAAAAGGCCCCGTGGGAGTGCAATGGGCCCCTGTCTTGCTGCTTAGCAATAATGGTATGGGTTTAGGTTCTGCTGTGTGTACTGGTGGTTGACTGCCCCCCAGCCCAGAGTGTGCATGGAAAATTGTCTGGCAGCCTCCCTGACAGCAAGCAGTGATAGTGCCCATGAAGGGGACCTTGTTGGGCCCGCCCCTTTCACGGTTATCGCTTCTCGGCCTTTTGGCTAAGATCAAGTGTAGTATCTGTTCTTATCAGTTTAATATCTGATACGTCCCCTATCTGGGGACCATATATTAAATGGATTTTTGAGAACGGGGGCCGATTTCGAAGCTTGCTTCCGTCGCCCTATGCATTGACCCGATATGGCAGTATCTTCGGGTACAGTGCACCACCCCCTTACAGGGTTAAAAAGAAAGATTCCTACTTTCATTGCTACCTGCTTGCTGGCTAGCCAGCTAGCCAGCCCTGTGGGCCTTGCTGCTGCTGCTGCTGCAGCCAAAAAACAAAAGGTGGTGCTGCTGCTGCTTCTGCTTCTGCTTGTGTCTGGCCGCTGTTGGAGCGTCCAGGCACAGGACTTCTGCTGCTGCTGACTAAATGGCCTCCTTAATTGGATCATTTGAGTAGCCAGCACACCTGTGCAGGTAGGGCATGACATGATAGGCAGCTGCCTTGATAGCGGGTGGGTGCTGAATGTTCCTAATTGACAAAATAAGATTAATGCTTATGAAGAAATATAAAATCTCATCCCTTCCCCAATATCGCGCCACACCCCTACCCCTTAATTCCCTGGTTGAACTTGATGGACATATGTCTTTTTTCGACCGTACTAACTATGTAACTATGTAACATAACATGGGGGGGGGGGGGTCTCCTGGCTGTTCACACAGGTGTGTCATTGCTGTACATTGACCATGCATTGCTTCTGTGGTATTGCAAAGGCAAAGACAAATGCTTCCAGCCATCCATTGCACTAATGGATTGGTCATCAGCTGGCTGTCTATGTCCCGCATCAATATAGACCAAAGTACAGAGGGTTAGGCTATGCTATTGTGCACCTACCTGATGCATCAGAAGGTGCGAGGCCCTTGCTAAATTCTGTGCACAGACTTTGAGATCTATGCTTTAGACTGTATCTAAACCTGCTCCAACATGGACTGACATTCTGGCCTACTTTCAGCCGATGCGACTTGTCTGTCGCTGAACAGTCGCTTTTTATGTATTCAGCACCTATGTATAATGTTGTAAAAATGCTCTAGAAGCTAAAGTCGCAGAAATGTCACACATATTTGGCCTGCAACTTTCTGTGCGACAAATTCAGACAGGAAAAATCAGTATAAATCCTTAGAAAATTATCCCCCAGTGTCTCCATCTGCTGGCGGTATTGAATAAGCATTGCTGCACTGATGGGGTATGCATTAGACGAAAAAAAAGAAGAAAAAGAAGAATAATACGCCCAGAAAAGAGGCGAAAAGGAGAAAAACGTAAAAAAACGTGAAAAAAAAGTAAGAGGAAGAGAAGGGAAAAAAAGGTGGAAATGGGTTTAAAAGTGATTTCGGCGGAGAAATATATATATATATATATATATATATATACGCGCACACACACACATATATATAAACGTATTCTCCGTTGAGATATTGCAGCCGCTGCTGTGTCCAGGCCCAGGAGCCTTAGCACTGTGCTGTGATGTCACTCAATACCACTGACATCACTAGGTGTAAACAACATCTCTCCTTTGCTGTGTATGTGACTATGGAGCTGTTTGGTGATGTCGTCTATTATGGCCTTCATAGAAGCAACAGGAGATTGTTGCATCCATCTAGAACCCTCAGAACTACAGTGCTATGATGTCACTCACTTCCACAGGCCTTGCAGAGTGTAAACAACAACAACCCAGCTTTGTTGTGTATGTAACCATAGGGATTTGTGATGTCACCTAGAACCTTCACAGCAGCGACAGCTTTATGAGGAGCATCAGCACTGCTCTGCCTGAGCAGAACCATCACCGCCATAGGTTGTCAAATAACCCGGGTTTAACCCACACAGGTAAGTCCAATGGGGTGCAGGCATGTCCTCTATGCTTACAGCTTCCCGTGGGTGTTGGTTTGATACCGTTTGGGGACAGCCAAGGAGGCATCTGCAGGCAACAAAGGTAGGTGTGTGCTTGTGTGTGTGTTTCCTATGCAGATCCTAAGCCCAGTGTCACATGCAAGTAGGAGGAGTAAGAAGGGTTCCTGGCAAATCCGGGTTATGGATTGCATTTAAAAAGGCCCCGTGGGAGTGCAATGGGCCCCTGTCTTGCTGCTTAGCAATAATGGTATGGGTTTAGGTTCTGCTGTGTGTACTGGTGGTTGACTGCCCCCCAGCCCAGAGTGTGCATGGAAAATTGTCTGGCAGCCTCTCTGACAGCAAGCAGTGATAGTGCCCATGAAGGGGACCTTGTTGGGCCCGCCCCTTTCACGGTTATCGCTTCTCGGCCTTTTGGCTAAGATCAAGTGTAGTATCTGTTCTTATCAGTTTAATATCTGATACGTCCCCTATCTGGGGACCATATATTAAATGGATTTTTGAGAACGGGGGCCGATTTCGAAGCTTGCTTCCGTCGCCCTATGCATTGACCCGATATGGCAGTATCTTCGGGTACAGTGCACCACCCCCTTACAGGGTTAAAAAGAAAGATTCCTACTTTCATTGCTACCTGCTTGCTGGCTAGCCAGCTAGCCAGCCCTGTGGGCCTTGCTGCTGCTGCTGCTGCAGCCAAAAAACAAAAGGTGGTGCTGCTGCTGCTTCTGCTTCTGCTTGTGTCTGGCCGCTGTTGGAGCGTCCAGGCACAGGACTTCTGCTGCTGCTGACTAAATGGCCTCCTTAATTGGATCATTTGAGTAGCCAGCACACCTGTGCAGGTAGGGCATGACATGATAGGCAGCTGCCTTGATAGCGGGTGGGTGCTGAATGTTCCTAATTGACAAAATAAGATTAATGCTTATGAAGAAATATAAAATCTCATCCCTTCCCCAATATCGCGCCACACCCCTACCCCTTAATTCCCTGGTTGAACTTGATGGACATATGTCTTTTTTCGACCGTACTAACTATGTAACTATGTAACATAACATGGGGGGGGGGGGGGTCTCCTGGCTGTTCACACAGGTGTGTCATTGCTGTACATTGACCATGCATTGCTTCTGTGGTATTGCAAAGGCAAAGACAAATGCTTCCAGCCATCCATTGCACTAATGGATTGGTCATCAGCTGGCTGTCTATGTCCCGCATCAATATAGACCAAAGTACAGAGGGTTAGGCTATGCTATTGTGCACCTACCTGATGCATCAGAAGGTGCGAGGCCCTTGCTAAATTCTGTGCACAGACTTTGAGATCTATGCTTTAGACTGTATCTAAACCTGCTCCAACATGGACTGACATTCTGGCCTACTTTCAGCCGATGCGACTTGTCTGTCGCTGAACAGTCGCTTTTTATGTATTCAGCACCTATGTATAATGTTGTAAAAATGCTCTAGAAGCTAAAGTCGCAGAAATGTCACACATATTTGGCCTGCAACTTTCTGTGCGACAAATTCAGACAGGAAAAATCAGTATAAATCCTTAGAAAATTATCCCCCAGTGTCTCCATCTGCTGGCGGTATTGAATAAGCATTGCTGCACTGATGGGGTATGCATTAGACGAAAAAAAAGAAGAAAAAGAAGAATAATACGCCCAGAAAAGAGGCGAAAAGGAGAAAAACGTAAAAAAACGTGAAAAAAAAGTAAGAGGAAGAGAAGGGAAAAAAAGGTGGAAATGGGTTTAAAAGTGATTTCGGCGGAGAAATATATATATATATATATATATATATATATATATATATATACGCGCACACACACACATATATATAAACGTATTCTCCGTTGAGATATTGCAGCCGCTGCTGTGTCCAGGCCCAGGAGCCTTAGCACTGTGCTGTGATGTCACTCAATACCACTGACATCACTAGGTGTAAACAACATCTCTCCTTTGCTGTGTATGTGACTATGGAGCTGTTTGGTGATGTCGTCTATTATGGCCTTCATAGAAGCAACAGGAGATTGTTGCATCCATCTAGAACCCTCAGAACTACAGTGCTATGATGTCACTCACTTCCACAGGCCTTGCAGAGTGTAAACAACAACAACCCAGCTTTGTTGTGTATGTAACCATAGGGATTTGTGATGTCACCTAGAACCTTCACAGCAGCGACAGCTTTATGAGGAGCATCAGCACTGCTCTGCCTGAGCAGAACCATCACCGCCATAGGTTGTCAAATAACCCGGGTTTAACCCACACAGGTAAGTCCAATGGGGTGCAGGCATGTCCTCTATGCTTACAGCTTCCCGTGGGTGTTGGTTTGATACCGTTTGGGGACAGCCAAGGAGGCATCTGCAGGCAACAAAGGTAGGTGTGTGCTTGTGTGTGTGTTTCCTATGCAGATCCTAAGCCCAGTGTCACATGCAAGTAGGAGGAGTAAGAAGGGTTCCTGGCAAATCCGGGTTATGGATTGCATTTAAAAAGGCCCCGTGGGAGTGCAATGGGCCCCTGTCTTGCTGCTTAGCAATAATGGTATGGGTTTAGGTTCTGCTGTGTGTACTGGTGGTTGACTGCCCCCCAGCCCAGAGTGTGCATGGAAAATTGTCTGGCAGCCTCCCTGACAGCAAGCAGTGATAGTGCCCATGAAGGGGACCTTGTTGGGCCCGCCCCTTTCACGGTTATCGCTTCTCGGCCTTTTGGCTAAGATCAAGTGTAGTATCTGTTCTTATCAGTTTAATATCTGATACGTCCCCTATCTGGGGACCATATATTAAATGGATTTTTGAGAACGGGGGCCGATTTCGAAGCTTGCTTCCGTCGCCCTATGCATTGACCCGATATGGCAGTATCTTCGGGTACAGTGCACCACCCCCTTACAGGGTTAAAAAGAAAGATTCCTACTTTCATTGCTACCTGCTTGCTGGCTAGCCAGCTAGCCAGCCCTGTGGGCCTTGCTGCTGCTGCTGCTGCAGCCAAAAAACAAAAGGTGGTGCTGCTGCTGCTTCTGCTTCTGCTTGTGTCTGGCCGCTGTTGGAGCGTCCAGGCACAGGACTTCTGCTGCTGCTGACTAAATGGCCTCCTTAATTGGATCATTTGAGTAGCCAGCACACCTGTGCAGGTAGGGCATGACATGATAGGCAGCTGCCTTGATAGCGGGTGGGTGCTGAATGTTCCTAATTGACAAAATAAGATTAATGCTTATGAAGAAATATAAAATCTCATCCCTTCCCCAATATCGCGCCACACCCCTACCCCTTAATTCCCTGGTTGAACTTGATGGACATATGTCTTTTTTCGACCGTACTAACTATGTAACTATGTAACATAACATGGGGGGGGGGGGTCTCCTGGCTGTTCACACAGGTGTGTCATTGCTGTACATTGACCATGCATTGCTTCTGTGGTATTGCAAAGGCAAAGACAAATGCTTCCAGCCATCCATTGCACTAATGGATTGGTCATCAGCTGGCTGTCTATGTCCCGCATCAATATAGACCAAAGTACAGAGGGTTAGGCTATGCTATTGTGCACCTACCTGATGCATCAGAAGGTGCGAGGCCCTTGCTAAATTCTGTGCACAGACTTTGAGATCTATGCTTTAGACTGTATCTAAACCTGCTCCAACATGGACTGACATTCTGGCCTACTTTCAGCCGATGCGACTTGTCTGTCGCTGAACAGTCGCTTTTTATGTATTCAGCACCTATGTATAATGTTGTAAAAATGCTCTAGAAGCTAAAGTCGCAGAAATGTCACACATATTTGGCCTGCAACTTTCTGTGCGACAAATTCAGACAGGAAAAATCAGTATAAATCCTTAGAAAATTATCCCCCAGTGTCTCCATCTGCTGGCGGTATTGAATAAGCATTGCTGCACTGATGGGGTATGCCTTAGACGAAAAAAAAGAAGAAAAAGAAGAATAATACGCCCAGAAAAGAGGCGAAAAGGAGAAAAACGTAAAAAAACGTGAAAAAAAAGTAAGAGGAAGAGAAGGGAAAAAAAGGTGGAAATGGGTTTAAAAGTGATTTCGGCGGAGAAATATATATATATATATATATATATATATATATATATATATATACGCGCACACACACACATATATATAAACGTATTCTCCGTTGAGATATTGCAGCCGCTGCTGTGTCCAGGCCCAGGAGCCTTAGCACTGTGCTGTGATGTCACTCAATACCACTGACATCACTAGGTGTAAACAACATCTCTCCTTTGCTGTGTATGTGACTATGGAGCTGTTTGGTGATGTCGTCTATTATGGCCTTCATAGAAGCAACAGGAGATTGTTGCATCCATCTAGAACCCTCAGAACTACAGTGCTATGATGTCACTCACTTCCACAGGCCTTGCAGAGTGTAAACAACAACAACCCAGCTTTGTTGTGTATGTAACCATAGGGATTTGTGATGTCACCTAGAACCTTCACAGCAGCGACAGCTTTATGAGGAGCATCAGCACTGCTCTGCCTGAGCAGAACCATCACCGCCATAGGTTGTCAAATAACCCGGGTTTAACCCACACAGGTAAGTCCAATGGGGTGCAGGCATGTCCTCTATGCTTACAGCTTCCCGTGGGTGTTGGTTTGATACCGTTTGGGGACAGCCAAGGAGGCATCTGCAGGCAACAAAGGTAGGTGTGTGCTTGTGTGTGTGTTTCCTATGCAGATCCTAAGCCCAGTGTCACATGCAAGTAGGAGGAGTAAGAAGGGTTCCTGGCAAATCCGGGTTATGGATTGCATTTAAAAAGGCCCCGTGGGAGTGCAATGGGCCCCTGTCTTGCTGCTTAGCAATAATGGTATGGGTTTAGGTTCTGCTGTGTGTACTGGTGGTTGACTGCCCCCCAGCCCAGAGTGTGCATGGAAAATTGTCTGGCAGCCTCCCTGACAGCAAGCAGTGATAGTGCCCATGAAGGGGACCTTGTTGGGCCCGCCCCTTTCACGGTTATCGCTTCTCGGCCTTTTGGCTAAGATCAAGTGTAGTATCTGTTCTTATCAGTTTAATATCTGATACGTCCCCTATCTGGGGACCATATATTAAATGGATTTTTGAGAACGGGGGCCGATTTCGAAGCTTGCTTCCGTCGCCCTATGCATTGACCCGATATGGCAGTATCTTCGGGTACAGTGCACCACCCCCTTACAGGGTTAAAAAGAAAGATTCCTACTTTCATTGCTACCTGCTTGCTAGCTAGCCAGCCCTGTGGGCCTTGCTGCTGCTGCTGCTGCAGCCAAAAAACAAAAGGTGGTGCTGCTGCTGCTTCTGCTTCTGCTTGTGTCTGGCCGCTGTTGGAGCGTCCAGGCACAGGACTTCTGCTGCTGCTGACTAAATGGCCTCCTTAATTGGATCATTTGAGTAGCCAGCACACCTGTGCAGGTAGGGCATGACATGATAGGCAGCTGCCTTGATAGCGGGTGGGTGCTGAATGTTCCTAATTGACAAAATAAGATTAATGCTTATGAAGAAATATAAAATCTCATCCCTTCCCCAATATCGCGCCACACCCCTACCCCTTAATTCCCTGGTTGAACTTGATGGACATATGTCTTTTTTCGACCGTACTAACTATGTAACTATGTAACATAACATGGGGGGGGGGGGGTCTCCTGGCTGTTCACACAGGTGTGTCATTGCTGTACATTGACCATGCATTGCTTCTGTGGTATTGCAAAGGCAAAGACAAATGCTTCCAGCCATCCATTGCACTAATGGATTGGTCATCAGCTGGCTGTCTATGTCCCGCATCAATATAGACCAAAGTACAGAGGGTTAGGCTATGCTATTGTGCACCTACCTGATGCATCAGAAGGTGCGAGGCCCTTGCTAAATTCTGTGCACAGACTTTGAGATCTATGCTTTAGACTGTATCTAAACCTGCTCCAACATGGACTGACATTCTGGCCTACTTTCAGCCGATGCGACTTGTCTGTCGCTGAACAGTCGCTTTTTATGTATTCAGCACCTATGTATAATGTTGTAAAAATGCTCTAGAAGCTAAAGTCGCAGAAATGTCACACATATTTGGCCTGCAACTTTCTGTGCGACAAATTCAGACAGGAAAAATCAGTATAAATCCTTAGAAAATTATCCCCCAGTGTCTCCATCTGCTGGCGGTATTGAATAAGCATTGCTGCACTGATGGGGTATGCATTAGACGAAAAAAAAGAAGAAAAAGAAGAATAATACGCCCAGAAAAGAGGCGAAAAGGAGAAAAACGTAAAAAAACGTGAAAAAAAAGTAAGAGGAAGAGAAGGGAAAAAAAGGTGGAAATGGGTTTAAAAGTGATTTCGGCGGAGAAATATATATATATATATATATATATATATATATATATATATATACGCGCACACACACACATATATATAAACGTATTCTCCGTTGAGATATTGCAGCCGCTGCTGTGTCCAGGCCCAGGAGCCTTAGCACTGTGCTGTGATGTCACTCAATACCACTGACATCACTAGGTGTAAACAACATCTCTCCTTTGCTGTGTATGTGACTATGGAGCTGTTTGGTGATGTCGTCTATTATGGCCTTCATAGAAGCAACAGGAGATTGTTGCATCCATCTAGAACCCTCAGAACTACAGTGCTATGATGTCACTCACTTCCACAGGCCTTGCAGAGTGTAAACAACAACAACCCAGCTTTGTTGTGTATGTAACCATAGGGATTTGTGATGTCACCTAGAACCTTCACAGCAGCGACAGCTTTATGAGGAGCATCAGCACTGCTCTGCCTGAGCAGAACCATCACCGCCATAGGTTGTCAAATAACCCGGGTTTAACCCACACAGGTAAGTCCAATGGGGTGCAGGCATGTCCTCTATGCTTACAGCTTCCCGTGGGTGTTGGTTTGATACCGTTTGGGGACAGCCAAGGAGGCATCTGCAGGCAACAAAGGTAGGTGTGTGCTTGTGTGTGTGTTTCCTATGCAGATCCTAAGCCCAGTGTCACATGCAAGTAGGAGGAGTAAGAAGGGTTCCTGGCAAATCCGGGTTATGGATTGCATTTAAAAAGGCCCCGTGGGAGTGCAATGGGCCCCTGTCTTGCTGCTTAGCAATAATGGTATGGGTTTAGGTTCTGCTGTGTGTACTGGTGGTTGACTGCCCCCCAGCCCAGAGTGTGCATGGAAAATTGTCTGGCAGCCTCCCTGACAGCAAGCAGTGATAGTGCCCATGAAGGGGACCTTGTTGGGCCCGCCCCTTTCACGGTTATCGCTTCTCGGCCTTTTGGCTAAGATCAAGTGTAGTATCTGTTCTTATCAGTTTAATATCTGATACGTCCCCTATCTGGGGACCATATATTAAATGGATTTTTGAGAACGGGGGCCGATTTCGAAGCTTGCTTCCGTCGCCCTATGCATTGACCCGATATGGCAGTATCTTCGGGTACAGTGCACCACCCCCTTACAGGGTTAAAAAGAAAGATTCCTACTTTCATTGCTACCTGCTTGCTGGCTAGCCAGCTAGCCAGCCCTGTGGGCCTTGCTGCTGCTGCTGCTGCAGCCAAAAAACAAAAGGTGGTGCTGCTGCTGCTTCTGCTTCTGCTTGTGTCTGGCCGCTGTTGGAGCGTCCAGGCACAGGACTTCTGCTGCTGCTGACTAAATGGCCTCCTTAATTGGATCATTTGAGTAGCCAGCACACCTGTGCAGGTAGGGCATGACATGATAGGCAGCTGCCTTGATAGCGGGTGGGTGCTGAATGTTCCTAATTGACAAAATAAGATTAATGCTTATGAAGAAATATAAAATCTCATCCCTTCCCCAATATCGCGCCACACCCCTACCCCTTAATTCCCTGGTTGAACTTGATGGACATATGTCTTTTTTCGACCGTACTAACTATGTAACTATGTAACATAACATGGGGGGGGGGGGTCTCCTGGCTGTTCACACAGGTGTGTCATTGCTGTACATTGACCATGCATTGCTTCTGTGGTATTGCAAAGGCAAAGACAAATGCTTCCAGCCATCCATTGCACTAATGGATTGGTCATCAGCTGGCTGTCTATGTCCCGCATCAATATAGACCAAAGTACAGAGGGTTAGGCTATGCTATTGTGCACCTACCTGATGCATCAGAAGGTGCGAGGCCCTTGCTAAATTCTGTGCACAGACTTTGAGATCTATGCTTTAGACTGTATCTAAACCTGCTCCAACATGGACTGACATTCTGGCCTACTTTCAGCCGATGCGACTTGTCTGTCGCTGAACAGTCGCTTTTTATGTATTCAGCACCTATGTATAATGTTGTAAAAATGCTCTAGAAGCTAAAGTCGCAGAAATGTCACACATATTTGGCCTGCAACTTTCTGTGCGACAAATTCAGACAGGAAAAATCAGTATAAATCCTTAGAAAATTATCCCCCAGTGTCTCCATCTGCTGGCGGTATTGAATAAGCATTGCTGCACTGATGGGGTATGCATTAGACGAAAAAAAAGAAGAAAAAGAAGAATAATACGCCCAGAAAAGAGGCGAAAAGGAGAAAAACGTAAAAAAACGTGAAAAAAAAGTAAGAGGAAGAGAAGGGAAAAAAAGGTGGAAATGGGTTTAAAAGTGATTTCGGCGGAGAAATATATATATATATATATATATATATATATATATATATATATATATACGCGCACACACACACATATATATAAACGTATTCTCCGTTGAGATATTGCAGCCGCTGCTGTGTCCAGGCCCAGGAGCCTTAGCACTGTGCTGTGATGTCACTCAATACCACTGACATCACTAGGTGTAAACAACATCTCTCCTTTGCTGTGTATGTGACTATGGAGCTGTTTGGTGATGTCGTCTATTATGGCCTTCATAGAAGCAACAGGAGATTGTTGCATCCATCTAGAACCCTCAGAACTACAGTGCTATGATGTCACTCACTTCCACAGGCCTTGCAGAGTGTAAACAACAACAACCCAGCTTTGTTGTGTATGTAACCATAGGGATTTGTGATGTCACCTAGAACCTTCACAGCAGCGACAGCTTTATGAGGAGCATCAGCACTGCTCTGCCTGAGCAGAACCATCACCGCCATAGGTTGTCAAATAACCCGGGTTTAACCCACACAGGTAAGTCCAATGGGGTGCAGGCATGTCCTCTATGCTTACAGCTTCCCGTGGGTGTTGGTTTGATACCGTTTGGGGACAGCCAAGGAGGCATCTGCAGGCAACAAAGGTAGGTGTGTGCTTGTGTGTGTGTTTCCTATGCAGATCCTAAGCCCAGTGTCACATGCAAGTAGGAGGAGTAAGAAGGGTTCCTGGCAAATCCGGGTTATGGATTGCATTTAAAAAGGCCCCGTGGGAGTGCAATGGGCCCCTGTCTTGCTGCTTAGCAATAATGGTATGGGTTTAGGTTCTGCTGTGTGTACTGGTGGTTGACTGCCCCCCAGCCCAGAGTGTGCATGGAAAATTGTCTGGCAGCCTCCCTGACAGCAAGCAGTGATAGTGCCCATGAAGGGGACCTTGTTGGGCCCGCCCCTTTCACGGTTATCGCTTCTCGGCCTTTTGGCTAAGATCAAGTGTAGTATCTGTTCTTATCAGTTTAATATCTGATACGTCCCCTATCTGGGGACCATATATTAAATGGATTTTTGAGAACGGGGGCCGATTTCGAAGCGTGCTTCCGTCGCCCTATGCATTGACCCGATATGGCAGTATCTTCGGGTACAGTGCACCACCCCCTTACAGGGTTAAAAAGAAAGATTCCTACTTTCATTGCTACCTGCTTGCTGGCTAGCCAGCTAGCCAGCCCTGTGGGCCTTGCTGCTGCTGCTGCTGCAGCCAAAAAACAAAAGGTGGTGCTGCTGCTGCTTCTGCTTCTGCTTGTGTCTGGCCGCTGTTGGAGCGTCCAGGCACAGGACTTCTGCTGCTGCTGACTAAATGGCCTCCTTAATTGGATCATTTGAGTAGCCAGCACACCTGTGCAGGTAGGGCATGACATGATAGGCAGCTGCCTTGATAGCGGGTGGGTGCTGAATGTTCCTAATTGACAAAATAAGATTAATGCTTATGAAGAAATATAAAATCTCATCCCTTCCCCAATATCGCGCCACACCCCTACCCCTTAATTCCCTGGTTGAACTTGATGGACATATGTCTTTTTTCGACCGTACTAACTATGTAACTATGTAACATAACATGGGGGGGGGGGGGGTCTCCTGGCTGTTCACACAGGTGTGTCATTGCTGTACATTGACCATGCATTGCTTCTGTGGTATTGCAAAGGCAAAGACAAATGCTTCCAGCCATCCATTGCACTAATGGATTGGTCATCAGCTGGCTGTCTATGTCCCGCATCAATATAGACCAAAGTACAGAGGGTTAGGCTATGCTATTGTGCACCTACCTGATGCATCAGAAGGTGCGAGGCCCTTGCTAAATTCTGTGCACAGACTTTGAGATCTATGCTTTAGACTGTATCTAAACCTGCTCCAACATGGACTGACATTCTGGCCTACTTTCAGCCGATGCGACTTGTCTGTCGCTGAACAGTCGCTTTTTATGTATTCAGCACCTATGTATAATGTTGTAAAAATGCTCTAGAAGCTAAAGTCGCAGAAATGTCACACATATTTGGCCTGCAACTTTCTGTGCGACAAATTCAGACAGGAAAAATCAGTATAAATCCTTAGAAAATTATCCCCCAGTGTCTCCATCTGCTGGCGGTATTGAATAAGCATTGCTGCACTGATGGGGTATGCATTAGACGAAAAAAAAGAAGAAAAAGAAGAATAATACGCCCAGAAAAGAGGCGAAAAGGAGAAAAACGTAAAAAAACGTGAAAAAAAAGTAAGAGGAAGAGAAGGGAAAAAAAGGTGGAAATGGGTTTAAAAGTGATTTCGGCGGAGAAATATATATATATATATATATATATATATATATATATATACGCGCACACACACACATATATATAAACGTATTCTCCGTTGAGATATTGCAGCCGCTGCTGTGTCCAGGCCCAGGAGCCTTAGCACTGTGCTGTGATGTCACTCAATACCACTGACATCACTAGGTGTAAACAACATCTCTCCTTTGCTGTGTATGTGACTATGGAGCTGTTTGGTGATGTCGTCTATTATGGCCTTCATAGAAGCAACAGGAGATTGTTGCATCCATCTAGAACCCTCAGAACTACAGTGCTATGATGTCACTCACTTCCACAGGCCTTGCAGAGTGTAAACAACAACAACCCAGCTTTGTTGTGTATGTAACCATAGGGATTTGTGATGTCACCTAGAACCTTCACAGCAGCGACAGCTTTATGAGGAGCATCAGCACTGCTCTGCCTGAGCAGAACCATCACCGCCATAGGTTGTCAAATAACCCGGGTTTAACCCACACAGGTAAGTCCAATGGGGTGCAGGCATGTCCTCTATGCTTACAGCTTCCCGTGGGTGTTGGTTTGATACCGTTTGGGGACAGCCAAGGAGGCATCTGCAGGCAACAAAGGTAGGTGTGTGCTTGTGTGTGTGTTTCCTATGCAGATCCTAAGCCCAGTGTCACATGCAAGTAGGAGGAGTAAGAAGGGTTCCTGGCAAATCCGGGTTATGGATTGCATTTAAAAAGGCCCCGTGGGAGTGCAATGGGCCCCTGTCTTGCTGCTTAGCAATAATGGTATGGGTTTAGGTTCTGCTGTGTGTACTGGTGGTTGACTGCCCCCCAGCCCAGAGTGTGCATGGAAAATTGTCTGGCAGCCTCCCTGACAGCAAGCAGTGATAGTGCCCATGAAGGGGACCTTGTTGGGCCCGCCCCTTTCACGGTTATCGCTTCTCGGCCTTTTGGCTAAGATCAAGTGTAGTATCTGTTCTTATCAGTTTAATATCTGATACGTCCCCTATCTGGGGACCATATATTAAATGGATTTTTGAGAACGGGGGCCGATTTCGAAGCGTGCTTCCGTCGCCCTATGCATTGACCCGATATGGCAGTATCTTCGGGTACAGTGCACCACCCCCTTACAGGGTTAAAAAGAAAGATTCCTACTTTCATTGCTACCTGCTTGCTGGCTAGCCAGCTAGCCAGCCCTGTGGGCCTTGCTGCTGCTGCTGCTGCAGCCAAAAAACAAAAGGTGGTGCTGCTTCTGCTTCTGCTTCTGCTTGTGTCTGGCCGCTGTTGGAGCGTCCAGGCACAGGACTTCTGCTGCTGCTGACTAAATGGCCTCCTTAATTGGATCATTTGAGTAGCCAGCACACCTGTGCAGGTAGGGCATGACATGATAGGCAGCTGCCTTGATAGCGGGTGGGTGCTGAATGTTCCTAATTGACAAAATAAGATTAATGCTTATGAAGAAATATAAAATCTCATCCCTTCCCCAATATCGCGCCACACCCCTACCCCTTAATTCCCTGGTTGAACTTGATGGACATATGTCTTTTTTCGACCGTACTAACTATGTAACTATGTAACATAACATGGGGGGGGGGGGGTCTCCTGGCTGTTCACACAGGTGTGTCATTGCTGTACATTGACCATGCATTGCTTCTGTGGTATTGCAAAGGCAAAGACAAATGCTTCCAGCCATCCATTGCACTAATGGATTGGTCATCAGCTGGCTGTCTATGTCCCGCATCAATATAGACCAAAGTACAGAGGGTTAGGCTATGCTATTGTGCACCTACCTGATGCATCAGAAGGTGCGAGGCCCTTGCTAAATTCTGTGCACAGACTTTGAGATCTATGCTTTAGACTGTATCTAAACCTGCTCCAACATGGACTGACATTCTGGCCTACTTTCAGCCGATGCGACTTGTCTGTCGCTGAACAGTCGCTTTTTATGTATTCAGCACCTATGTATAATGTTGTAAAAATGCTCTAGAAGCTAAAGTCGCAGAAATGTCACACATATTTGGCCTGCAACTTTCTGTGCGACAAATTCAGACAGGAAAAATCAGTATAAATCCTTAGAAAATTATCCCCCAGTGTCTCCATCTGCTGGCGGTATTGAATAAGCATTGCTGCACTGATGGGGTATGCATTAGACGAAAAAAAAGAAGAAAAAGAAGAATAATACGCCCAGAAAAGAGGCGAAAAGGAGAAAAACGTAAAAAAACGTGAAAAAAAAGTAAGAGGAAGAGAAGGGAAAAAAAGGTGGAAATGGGTTTAAAAGTGATTTCGGCGGAGAAATATATATATATATATATATATATATATATATATATATATATACGCGCACACACACACATATATATAAACGTATTCTCCGTTGAGATATTGCAGCCGCTGCTGTGTCCAGGCCCAGGAGCCTTAGCACTGTGCTGTGATGTCACTCAATACCACTGACATCACTAGGTGTAAACAACATCTCTCCTTTGCTGTGTATGTGACTATGGAGCTGTTTGGTGATGTCGTCTATTATGGCCTTCATAGAAGCAACAGGAGATTGTTGCATCCATCTAGAACCCTCAGAACTACAGTGCTATGATGTCACTCACTTCCACAGGCCTTGCAGAGTGTAAACAACAACAACCCAGCTTTGTTGTGTATGTAACCATAGGGATTTGTGATGTCACCTAGAACCTTCACAGCAGCGACAGCTTTATGAGGAGCATCAGCACTGCTCTGCCTGAGCAGAACCATCACCGCCATAGGTTGTCAAATAACCCGGGTTTAACCCACACAGGTAAGTCCAATGGGGTGCAGGCATGTCCTCTATGCTTACAGCTTCCCGTGGGTGTTGGTTTGATACCGTTTGGGGACAGCCAAGGAGGCATCTGCAGGCAACAAAGGTAGGTGTGTGCTTGTGTGTGTGTTTCCTATGCAGATCCTAAGCCCAGTGTCACATGCAAGTAGGAGGAGTAAGAAGGGTTCCTGGCAAATCCGGGTTATGGATTGCATTTAAAAAGGCCCCGTGGGAGTGCAATGGGCCCCTGTCTTGCTGCTTAGCAATAATGGTATGGGTTTAGGTTCTGCTGTGTGTACTGGTGGTTGACTGCCCCCCAGCCCAGAGTGTGCATGGAAAATTGTCTGGCAGCCTCCCTGACAGCAAGCAGTGATAGTGCCCATGAAGGGGACCTTGTTGGGCCCGCCCCTTTCACGGTTATCGCTTCTCGGCCTTTTGGCTAAGATCAAGTGTAGTATCTGTTCTTATCAGTTTAATATCTGATACGTCCCCTATCTGGGGACCATATATTAAATGGATTTTTGAGAACGGGGGCCGATTTCGAAGCTTGCTTCCGTCGCCCTATGCATTGACCCGATATGGCAGTATCTTCGGGTACAGTGCACCACCCCCTTACAGGGTTAAAAAGAAAGATTCCTACTTTCATTGCTACCTGCTTGCTAGCTAGCCAGCCCTGTGGGCCTTGCTGCTGCTGCTGCTGCAGCCAAAAAACAAAAGGTGGTGCTGCTGCTGCTTCTGCTTCTGCTTGTGTCTGGCCGCTGTTGGAGCGTCCAGGCACAGGACTTCTGCTGCTGCTGACTAAATGGCCTCCTTAATTGGATCATTTGAGTAGCCAGCACACCTGTGCAGGTAGGGCATGACATGATAGGCAGCTGCCTTGATAGCGGGTGGGTGCTGAATGTTCCTAATTGACAAAATAAGATTAATGCTTATGAAGAAATATAAAATCTCATCCCTTCCCCAATATCGCGCCACACCCCTACCCCTTAATTCCCTGGTTGAACTTGATGGACATATGTCTTTTTTCGACCGTACTAACTATGTAACTATGTAACATAACATGGGGGGGGGGGGGTCTCCTGGCTGTTCACACAGGTGTGTCATTGCTGTACATTGACCATGCATTGCTTCTGTGGTATTGCAAAGGCAAAGACAAATGCTTCCAGCCATCCATTGCACTAATGGATTGGTCATCAGCTGGCTGTCTATGTCCCGCATCAATATAGACCAAAGTACAGAGGGTTAGGCTATGCTATTGTGCACCTACCTGATGCATCAGAAGGTGCGAGGCCCTTGCTAAATTCTGTGCACAGACTTTGAGATCTATGCTTTAGACTGTATCTAAACCTGCTCCAACATGGACTGACATTCTGGCCTACTTTCAGCCGATGCGACTTGTCTGTCGCTGAACAGTCGCTTTTTATGTATTCAGCACCTATGTATAATGTTGTAAAAATGCTCTAGAAGCTAAAGTCGCAGAAATGTCACACATATTTGGCCTGCAACTTTCTGTGCGACAAATTCAGACAGGAAAAATCAGTATAAATCCTTAGAAAATTATCCCCCAGTGTCTCCATCTGCTGGCGGTATTGAATAAGCATTGCTGCACTGATGGGGTATGCATTAGACGAAAAAAAAGAAGAAAAAGAAGAATAATACGCCCAGAAAAGAGGCGAAAAGGAGAAAAACGTAAAAAAACGTGAAAAAAAAGTAAGAGGAAGAGAAGGGAAAAAAAGGTGGAAATGGGTTTAAAAGTGATTTCGGCGGAGAAATATATATATATATATATATATATATATATATATATATATATATACGCGCACACACACACATATATATAAACGTATTCTCCGTTGAGATATTGCAGCCGCTGCTGTGTCCAGGCCCAGGAGCCTTAGCACTGTGCTGTGATGTCACTCAATACCACTGACATCACTAGGTGTAAACAACATCTCTCCTTTGCTGTGTATGTGACTATGGAGCTGTTTGGTGATGTCGTCTATTATGGCCTTCATAGAAGCAACAGGAGATTGTTGCATCCATCTAGAACCCTCAGAACTACAGTGCTATGATGTCACTCACTTCCACAGGCCTTGCAGAGTGTAAACAACAACAACCCAGCTTTGTTGTGTATGTAACCATAGGGATTTGTGATGTCACCTAGAACCTTCACAGCAGCGACAGCTTTATGAGGAGCATCAGCACTGCTCTGCCTGAGCAGAACCATCACCGCCATAGGTTGTCAAATAACCCGGGTTTAACCCACACAGGTAAGTCCAATGGGGTGCAGGCATGTCCTCTATGCTTACAGCTTCCCGTGGGTGTTGGTTTGATACCGTTTGGGGACAGCCAAGGAGGCATCTGCAGGCAACAAAGGTAGGTGTGTGCTTGTGTGTGTGTTTCCTATGCAGATCCTAAGCCCAGTGTCACATGCAAGTAGGAGGAGTAAGAAGGGTTCCTGGCAAATCCGGGTTATGGATTGCATTTAAAAAGGCCCCGTGGGAGTGCAATGGGCCCCTGTCTTGCTGCTTAGCAATAATGGTATGGGTTTAGGTTCTGCTGTGTGTACTGGTGGTTGACTGCCCCCCAGCCCAGAGTGTGCATGGAAAATTGTCTGGCAGCCTCCCTGACAGCAAGCAGTGATAGTGCCCATGAAGGGGACCTTGTTGGGCCCGCCCCTTTCACGGTTATCGCTTCTCGGCCTTTTGGCTAAGATCAAGTGTAGTATCTGTTCTTATCAGTTTAATATCTGATACGTCCCCTATCTGGGGACCATATATTAAATGGATTTTTGAGAACGGGGGCCGATTTCGAAGCTTGCTTCCGTCGCCCTATGCATTGACCCGATATGGCAGTATCTTCGGGTACAGTGCACCACCCCCTTACAGGGTTAAAAAGAAAGATTCCTACTTTCATTGCTACCTGCTTGCTAGCTAGCCAGCCCTGTGGGCCTTGCTGCTGCTGCTGCTGCAGCCAAAAAACAAAAGGTGGTGCTGCTGCTGCTTCTGCTTCTGCTTGTGTCTGGCCGCTGTTGGAGCGTCCAGGCACAGGACTTCTGCTGCTGCTGACTAAATGGCCTCCTTAATTGGATCATTTGAGTAGCCAGCACACCTGTGCAGGTAGGGCATGACATGATAGGCAGCTGCCTTGATAGCGGGTGGGTGCTGAATGTTCCTAATTGACAAAATAAGATTAATGCTTATGAAGAAATATAAAATCTCATCCCTTCCCCAATATCGCGCCACACCCCTACCCCTTAATTCCCTGGTTGAACTTGATGGACATATGTCTTTTTTCGACCGTACTAACTATGTAACTATGTAACATAACATGGGGGGGGGGGGTCTCCTGGCTGTTCACACAGGTGTGTCATTGCTGTACATTGACCATGCATTGCTTCTGTGGTATTGCAAAGGCAAAGACAAATGCTTCCAGCCATCCATTGCACTAATGGATTGGTCATCAGCTGGCTGTCTATGTCCCGCATCAATATAGACCAAAGTACAGAGGGTTAGGCTATGCTATTGTGCACCTACCTGATGCATCAGAAGGTGCGAGGCCCTTGCTAAATTCTGTGCACAGACTTTGAGATCTATGCTTTAGACTGTATCTAAACCTGCTCCAACATGGACTGACATTCTGGCCTACTTTCAGCCGATGCGACTTGTCTGTCGCTGAACAGTCGCTTTTTATGTATTCAGCACCTATGTATAATGTTGTAAAAATGCTCTAGAAGCTAAAGTCGCAGAAATGTCACACATATTTGGCCTGCAACTTTCTGTGCGACAAATTCAGACAGGAAAAATCAGTATAAATCCTTAGAAAATTATCCCCCAGTGTCTCCATCTGCTGGCGGTATTGAATAAGCATTGCTGCACTGATGGGGTATGCATTAGACGAAAAAAAAGAAGAAAAAGAAGAATAATACGCCCAGAAAAGAGGCGAAAAGGAGAAAAACGTAAAAAAACGTGAAAAAAAAGTAAGAGGAAGAGAAGGGAAAAAAAGGTGGAAATGGGTTTAAAAGTGATTTCGGCGGAGAAATATATATATATATATATATATATATATATATATATATATATATACGCGCACACACACACATATATATAAACGTATTCTCCGTTGAGATATTGCAGCCGCTGCTGTGTCCAGGCCCAGGAGCCTTAGCACTGTGCTGTGATGTCACTCAATACCACTGACATCACTAGGTGTAAACAACATCTCTCCTTTGCTGTGTATGTGACTATGGAGCTGTTTGGTGATGTCGTCTATTATGGCCTTCATAGAAGCAACAGGAGATTGTTGCATCCATCTAGAACCCTCAGAACTACAGTGCTATGATGTCACTCACTTCCACAGGCCTTGCAGAGTGTAAACAACAACAACCCAGCTTTGTTGTGTATGTAACCATAGGGATTTGTGATGTCACCTAGAACCTTCACAGCAGCGACAGCTTTATGAGGAGCATCAGCACTGCTCTGCCTGAGCAGAACCATCACCGCCATAGGTTGTCAAATAACCCGGGTTTAACCCACACAGGTAAGTCCAATGGGGTGCAGGCATGTCCTCTATGCTTACAGCTTCCCGTGGGTGTTGGTTTGATACCGTTTGGGGACAGCCAAGGAGGCATCTGCAGGCAACAAAGGTAGGTGTGTGCTTGTGTGTGTGTTTCCTATGCAGATCCTAAGCCCAGTGTCACATGCAAGTAGGAGGAGTAAGAAGGGTTCCTGGCAAATCCGGGTTATGGATTGCATTTAAAAAGGCCCCGTGGGAGTGCAATGGGCCCCTGTCTTGCTGCTTAGCAATAATGGTATGGGTTTAGGTTCTGCTGTGTGTACTGGTGGTTGACTGCCCCCCAGCCCAGAGTGTGCATGGAAAATTGTCTGGCAGCCTCCCTGACAGCAAGCAGTGATAGTGCCCATGAAGGGGACCTTGTTGGGCCCGCCCCTTTCACGGTTATCGCTTCTCGGCCTTTTGGCTAAGATCAAGTGTAGTATCTGTTCTTATCAGTTTAATATCTGATACGTCCCCTATCTGGGGACCATATATTAAATGGATTTTTGAGAACGGGGGCCGATTTCGAAGCTTGCTTCCGTCGCCCTATGCATTGACCCGATATGGCAGTATCTTCGGGTACAGTGCACCACCCCCTTACAGGGTTAAAAAGAAAGATTCCTACTTTCATTGCTACCTGCTTGCTGGCTAGCCAGCTAGCCAGCCCTGTGGGCCTTGCTGCTGCTGCTGCTGCAGCCAAAAAACAAAAGGTGGTGCTGCTGCTGCTTCTGCTTCTGCTTGTGTCTGGCCGCTGTTGGAGCGTCCAGGCACAGGACTTCTGCTGCTGCTGACTAAATGGCCTCCTTAATTGGATCATTTGAGTAGCCAGCACACCTGTGCAGGTAGGGCATGACATGATAGGCAGCTGCCTTGATAGCGGGTGGGTGCTGAATGTTCCTAATTGACAAAATAAGATTAATGCTTATGAAGAAATATAAAATCTCATCCCTTCCCCAATATCGCGCCACACCCCTACCCCTTAATTCCCTGGTTGAACTTGATGGACATATGTCTTTTTTCGACCGTACTAACTATGTAACTATGTAACATAACATGGGGGGGGGGGGTCTCCTGGCTGTTCACACAGGTGTGTCATTGCTGTACATTGACCATGCATTGCTTCTGTGGTATTGCAAAGGCAAAGACAAATGCTTCCAGCCATCCATTGCACTAATGGATTGGTCATCAGCTGGCTGTCTATGTCCCGCATCAATATAGACCAAAGTACAGAGGGTTAGGCTATGCTATTGTGCACCTACCTGATGCATCAGAAGGTGCGAGGCCCTTGCTAAATTCTGTGCACAGACTTTGAGATCTATGCTTTAGACTGTATCTAAACCTGCTCCAACATGGACTGACATTCTGGCCTACTTTCAGCCGATGCGACTTGTCTGTCGCTGAACAGTCGCTTTTTATGTATTCAGCACCTATGTATAATGTTGTAAAAATGCTCTAGAAGCTAAAGTCGCAGAAATGTCACACATATTTGGCCTGCAACTTTCTGTGCGACAAATTCAGACAGGAAAAATCAGTATAAATCCTTAGAAAATTATCCCCCAGTGTCTCCATCTGCTGGCGGTATTGAATAAGCATTGCTGCACTGATGGGGTATGCATTAGACGAAAAAAAAGAAGAAAAAGAAGAATAATACGCCCAGAAAAGAGGCGAAAAGGAGAAAAACGTAAAAAAACGTGAAAAAAAAGTAAGAGGAAGAGAAGGGAAAAAAAGGTGGAAATGGGTTTAAAAGTGATTTCGGCGGAGATATATATATATATATATATATATATATATATATACGCGCACACACACACATATATATAAACGTATTCTCCGTTGAGATATTGCAGCCGCTGCTGTGTCCAGGCCCAGGAGCCTTAGCACTGTGCTGTGATGTCACTCAATACCACTGACATCACTAGGTGTAAACAACATCTCTCCTTTGCTGTGCATGTGACTATGGAGCTGTTTGGTGATGTCGTCTATTATGGCCTTCATAGAAGCAACAGGAGATTGTTGCATCCATCTAGAACCCTCAGAACTACAGTGCTATGATGTCACTCACTTCCACAGGCCTTGCAGAGTGTAAACAACAACAACCCAGCTTTGTTGTGTATGTAACCATAGGGATTTGTGATGTCACCTAGAACCTTCACAGCAGCGACAGCTTTATGAGGAGCATCAGCACTGCTCTGCCTGAGCAGAACCATCACCGCCATAGGTTGTCAAATAACCCGGGTTTAACCCACACAGGTAAGTCCAATGGGGTGCAGGCATGTCCTCTATGCTTACAGCTTCCCGTGGGTGTTGGTTTGATACCGTTTGGGGACAGCCAAGGAGGCATCTGCAGGCAACAAAGGTAGGTGTGTGCTTGTGTGTGTGTTTCCTATGCAGATCCTAAGCCCAGTGTCACATGCAAGTAGGAGGAGTAAGAAGGGTTCCTGGCAAATCCGGGTTATGGATTGCATTTAAAAAGGCCCCGTGGGAGTGCAATGGGCCCCTGTCTTGCTGCTTAGCAATAATGGTATGGGTTTAGGTTCTGCTGTGTGTACTGGTGGTTGACTGCCCCCCAGCCCAGAGTGTGCATGGAAAATTGTCTGGCAGCCTCCCTGACAGCAAGCAGTGATAGTGCCCATGAAGGGGACCTTGTTGGGCCCGCCCCTTTCACGGTTATCGCTTCTCGGCCTTTTGGCTAAGATCAAGTGTAGTATCTGTTCTTATCAGTTTAATATCTGATACGTCCCCTATCTGGGGACCATATATTAAATGGATTTTTGAGAACGGGGGCCGATTTCGAAGCTTGCTTCCGTCGCCCTATGCATTGACCCGATATGGCAGTATCTTCGGGTACAGTGCACCACCCCCTTACAGGGTTAAAAAGAAAGATTCCTACTTTCATTGCTACCTGCTTGCTGGCTAGCCAGCTAGCCAGCCCTGTGGGCCTTGCTGCTGCTGCTGCTGCAGCCAAAAAACAAAAGGTGGTGCTGCTGCTGCTTCTGCTTCTGCTTGTGTCTGGCCGCTGTTGGAGCGTCCAGGCACAGGACTTCTGCTGCTGCTGACTAAATGGCCTCCTTAATTGGATCATTTGAGTAGCCAGCACACCTGTGCAGGTAGGGCATGACATGATAGGCAGCTGCCTTGATAGCGGGTGGGTGCTGAATGTTCCTAATTGACAAAATAAGATTAATGCTTATGAAGAAATATAAAATCTCATCCCTTCCCCAATATCGCGCCACACCCCTACCCCTTAATTCCCTGGTTGAACTTGATGGACATATGTCTTTTTTCGACCGTACTAACTATGTAACTATGTAACATAACATGGGGGGGGGGGGGAGTCTCCTGGCTGTTCACACAGGTGTGTCATTGCTGTACATTGACCATGCATTGCTTCTGTGGTATTGCAAAGGCAAAGACAAATGCTTCCAGCCATCCATTGCACTAATGGATTGGTCATCAGCTGGCTGTCTATGTCCCGCATCAATATAGACCAAAGTACAGAGGGTTAGGCTATGCTATTGTGCACCTACCTGATGCATCAGAAGGTGCGAGGCCCTTGCTAAATTCTGTGCACAGACTTTGAGATCTATGCTTTAGACTGTATCTAAACCTGCTCCAACATGGACTGACATTCTGGCCTACTTTCAGCCGATGCGACTTGTCTGTCGCTGAACAGTCGCTTTTTATGTATTCAGCACCTATGTATAATGTTGTAAAAATGCTCTAGAAGCTAAAGTCGCAGAAATGTCACACATATTTGGCCTGCAACTTTCTGTGCGACAAATTCAGACAGGAAAAATCAGTATAAATCCTTAGAAAATTATCCCCCAGTGTCTCCATCTGCTGGCGGTATTGAATAAGCATTGCTGCACTGATGGGGTATGCATTAGACGAAAAAAAAGAAGAAAAAGAAGAATAATACGCCCAGAAAAGAGGCGAAAAGGAGAAAAACGTAAAAAAACGTGAAAAAAAAGTAAGAGGAAGAGAAGGGAAAAAAAGGTGGAAATGGGTTTAAAAGTGATTTCGGCGGAGAATATATATATATATATATATATATATATATATATATATATATATATATACGCGCACACACACACATATATATAAACGTATTCTCCGTTGAGATATTGCAGCCGCTGCTGTGTCCAGGCCCAGGAGCCTTAGCACTGTGCTGTGATGTCACTCAATACCACTGACATCACTAGGTGTAAACAACATCTCTCCTTTGCTGTGTATGTGACTATGGAGCTGTTTGGTGATGTCGTCTATTATGGCCTTCATAGAAGCAACAGGAGATTGTTGCATCCATCTAGAACCCTCAGAACTACAGTGCTATGATGTCACTCACTTCCACAGGCCTTGCAGAGTGTAAACAACAACAACCCAGCTTTGTTGTGTATGTAACCATAGGGATTTGTGATGTCACCTAGAACCTTCACAGCAGCGACAGCTTTATGAGGAGCATCAGCACTGCTCTGCCTGAGCAGAACCATCACCGCCATAGGTTGTCAAATAACCCGGGTTTAACCCACACAGGTAAGTCCAATGGGGTGCAGGCATGTCCTCTATGCTTACAGCTTCCCGTGGGTGTTGGTTTGATACCGTTTGGGGACAGCCAAGGAGGCATCTGCAGGCAACAAAGGTAGGTGTGTGCTTGTGTGTGTGTTTCCTATGCAGATCCTAAGCCCAGTGTCACATGCAAGTAGGAGGAGTAAGAAGGGTTCCTGGCAAATCCGGGTTATGGATTGCATTTAAAAAGGCCCCGTGGGAGTGCAATGGGCCCCTGTCTTGCTGCTTAGCAATAATGGTATGGGTTTAGGTTCTGCTGTGTGTACTGGTGGTTGACTGCCCCCCAGCCCAGAGTGTGCATGGAAAATTGTCTGGCAGCCTCCCTGACAGCAAGCAGTGATAGTGCCCATGAAGGGGACCTTGTTGGGCCCGCCCCTTTCACGGTTATCGCTTCTCGGCCTTTTGGCTAAGATCAAGTGTAGTATCTGTTCTTATCAGTTTAATATCTGATACGTCCCCTATCTGGGGACCATATATTAAATGGATTTTTGAGAACGGGGGCCGATTTCGAAGCTTGCTTCCGTCGCCCTATGCATTGACCCGATATGGCAGTATCTTCGGGTACAGTGCACCACCCCCTTACAGGGTTAAAAAGAAAGATTCCTACTTTCATTGCTACCTGCTTGCTGGCTAGCCAGCTAGCCAGCCCTGTGGGCCTTGCTGCTGCTGCTGCTGCAGCCAAAAAACAAAAGGTGGTGCTGCTGCTGCTTCTGCTTCTGCTTGTGTCTGGCCGCTGTTGGAGCGTCCAGGCACAGGACTTCTGCTGCTGCTGACTAAATGGCCTCCTTAATTGGATCATTTGAGTAGCCAGCACACCTGTGCAGGTAGGGCATGACATGATAGGCAGCTGCCTTGATAGCGGGTGGGTGCTGAATGTTCCTAATTGACAAAATAAGATTAATGCTTATGAAGAAATATAAAATCTCATCCCTTCCCCAATATCGCGCCACACCCCTACCCCTTAATTCCCTGGTTGAACTTAATGGACATATGTCTTTTTTCGACCGTACTAACTATGTAACTATGTAACATAACATGGGGGGGGGGGGGTCTCCTGGCTGTTCACACAGGTGTGTCATTGCTGTACATTGACCATGCATTGCTTCTGTGGTATTGCAAAGGCAAAGACAAATGCTTCCAGCCATCCATTGCACTAATGGATTGGTCATCAGCTGGCTGTCTATGTCCCGCATCAATATAGACCAAAGTACAGAGGGTTAGGCTATGCTATTGTGCACCTACCTGATGCATCAGAAGGTGCGAGGCCCTTGCTAAATTCTGTGCACAGACTTTGAGATCTATGCTTTAGACTGTATCTAAACCTGCTCCAACATGGACTGACATTCTGGCCTACTTTCAGCCGATGCGACTTGTCTGTCGCTGAACAGTCGCTTTTTATGTATTCAGCACCTATGTATAATGTTGTAAAAATGCTCTAGAAGCTAAAGTCGCAGAAATGTCACACATATTTGGCCTGCAACTTTCTGTGCGACAAATTCAGACAGGAAAAATCAGTATAAATCCTTAGAAAATTATCCCCCAGTGTCTCCATCTGCTGGCGGTATTGAATAAGCATTGCTGCACTGATGGGGTATGCATTAGACGGAAAAAAAGAAGAAAAAGAAGAATAATACGCCCAGAAAAGAGGCGAAAAGGAGAAAAACGTAAAAAAACGTGAAAAAAAAGTAAGAGGAAGAGAAGGGAAAAAAAGGTGGAAATGGGTTTAAAAGTGATTTCGGCGGAGAAATATATATATATATATATATATATATATATATATACGCGCACACACACACATATATATAAACGTATTCTCCGTTGAGATATTGCAGCCGCTGCTGTGTCCAGGCCCAGGAGCCTTAGCACTGTGCTGTGATGTCACTCAATACCACTGACATCACTAGGTGTAAACAACATCTCTCCTTTGCTGTGCATGTGACTATGGAGCTGTTTGGTGATGTCGTCTATTATGGCCTTCATAGAAGCAACAGGAGATTGTTGCATCCATCTAGAACCCTCAGAACTACAGTGCTATGATGTCACTCACTTCCACAGGCCTTGCAGAGTGTAAACAACAACAACCCAGCTTTGTTGTGTATGTAACCATAGGGATTTGTGATGTCACCTAGAACCTTCACAGCAGCGACAGCTTTATGAGGAGCATCAGCACTGCTCTGCCTGAGCAGAACCATCACCGCCATAGGTTGTCAAATAACCCGGGTTTAACCCACACAGGTAAGTCCAATGGGGTGCAGGCATGTCCTCTATGCTTACAGCTTCCCGTGGGTGTTGGTTTGATACCGTTTGGGGACAGCCAAGGAGGCATCTGCAGGCAACAAAGGTAGGTGTGTGCTTGTGTGTGTGTTTCCTATGCAGATCCTAAGCCCAGTGTCACATGCAAGTAGGAGGAGTAAGAAGGGTTCCTGGCAAATCCGGGTTATGGATTGCATTTAAAAAGGCCCCGTGGGAGTGCAATGGGCCCCTGTCTTGCTGCTTAGCAATAATGGTATGGGTTTAGGTTCTGCTGTGTGTACTGGTGGTTGACTGCCCCCCAGCCCAGAGTGTGCATGGAAAATTGTCTGGCAGCCTCCCTGACAGCAAGCAGTGATAGTGCCCATGAAGGGGACCTTGTTGGGCCCGCCCCTTTCACGGTTATCGCTTCTCGGCCTTTTGGCTAAGATCAAGTGTAGTATCTGTTCTTATCAGTTTAATATCTGATACGTCCCCTATCTGGGGACCATATATTAAATGGATTTTTGAGAACGGGGGCCGATTTCGAAGCTTGCTTCCGTCGCCCTATGCATTGACCCGATATGGCAGTATCTTCGGGTACAGTGCACCACCCCCTTACAGGGTTAAAAAGAAAGATTCCTACTTTCATTGCTACCTGCTTGCTGGCTAGCCAGCTAGCCAGCCCTGTGGGCCTTGCTGCTGCTGCTGCAGCCAAAAAACAAAAGGTGGTGCTGCTGCTGCTTCTGCTTCTGCTTGTGTCTGGCCGCTGTTGGAGCGTCCAGGCACAGGACTTCTGCTGCTGCTGACTAAATGGCCTCCTTAATTGGATCATTTGAGTAGCCAGCACACCTGTGCAGGTAGGGCATGACATGATAGGCAGCTGCCTTGATAGCGGGTGGGTGCTGAATGTTCCTAATTGACAAAATAAGATTAATGCTTATGAAGAAATATAAAATCTCATCCCTTCCCCAATATCGCGCCACACCCCTACCCCTTAATTCCCTGGTTGAACTTGATGGACATATGTCTTTTTTCGACCGTACTAACTATGTAACTATGTAACATAACATGGGGGGGGGGGGGGTCTCCTGGCTGTTCACACAGGTGTGTCATTGCTGTACATTGACCATGCATTGCTTCTGTGGTATTGCAAAGGCAAAGACAAATGCTTCCAGCCATCCATTGCACTAATGGATTGGTCATCAGCTGGCTGTCTATGTCCCGCATCAATATAGACCAAAGTACAGAGGGTTAGGCTATGCTATTGTGCACCTACCTGATGCATCAGAAGGTGCGAGGCCCTTGCTAAATTCTGTGCACAGACTTTGAGATCTATGCTTTAGACTGTATCTAAACCTGCTCCAACATGGACTGACATTCTGGCCTACTTTCAGCCGATGCGACTTGTCTGTCGCTGAACAGTCGCTTTTTATGTATTCAGCACCTATGTATAATGTTGTAAAAATGCTCTAGAAGCTAAAGTCGCAGAAATGTCACACATATTTGGCCTGCAACTTTCTGTGCGACAAATTCAGACAGGAAAAATCAGTATAAATCCTTAGAAAATTATCCCCCAGTGTCTCCATCTGCTGGCGGTATTGAATAAGCATTGCTGCACTGATGGGGTATGCATTAGACGAAAAAAAAGAAGAAAAAGAAGAATAATACGCCCAGAAAAGAGGCGAAAAGGAGAAAAACGTAAAAAAACGTGAAAAAAAAGTAAGAGGAAGAGAAGGGAAAAAAAGGTGGAAATGGGTTTAAAAGTGATTTCGGCGGAGAAATATATATATATATATATATATATATATATATATATATATATATACGCGCACACACACACATATATATAAACGTATTCTCCGTTGAGATATTGCAGCCGCTGCTGTGTCCAGGCCCAGGAGCCTTAGCACTGTGCTGTGATGTCACTCAATACCACTGACATCACTAGGTGTAAACAACATCTCTCCTTTGCTGTGTATGTGACTATGGAGCTGTTTGGTGATGTCGTCTATTATGGCCTTCATAGAAGCAACAGGAGATTGTTGCATCCATCTAGAACCCTCAGAACTACAGTGCTATGATGTCACTCACTTCCACAGGCCTTGCAGAGTGTAAACAACAACAACCCAGCTTTGTTGTGTATGTAACCATAGGGATTTGTGATGTCACCTAGAACCTTCACAGCAGCGACAGCTTTATGAGGAGCATCAGCACTGCTCTGCCTGAGCAGAACCATCACCGCCATAGGTTGTCAAATAACCCGGGTTTAACCCACACAGGTAAGTCCAATGGGGTGCAGGCATGTCCTCTATGCTTACAGCTTCCCGTGGGTGTTGGTTTGATACCGTTTGGGGACAGCCAAGGAGGCATCTGCAGGCAACAAAGGTAGGTGTGTGCTTGTGTGTGTGTTTCCTATGCAGATCCTAAGCCCAGTGTCACATGCAAGTAGGAGGAGTAAGAAGGGTTCCTGGCAAATCCGGGTTATGGATTGCATTTAAAAAGGCCCCGTGGGAGTGCAATGGGCCCCTGTCTTGCTGCTTAGCAATAATGGTATGGGTTTAGGTTCTGCTGTGTGTACTGGTGGTTGACTGCCCCCCAGCCCAGAGTGTGCATGGAAAATTGTCTGGCAGCCTCCCTGACAGCAAGCAGTGATAGTGCCCATGAAGGGGACCTTGTTGGGCCCGCCCCTTTCACGGTTATCGCTTCTCGGCCTTTTGGCTAAGATCAAGTGTAGTATCTGTTCTTATCAGTTTAATATCTGATACGTCCCCTATCTGGGGACCATATATTAAATGGATTTTTGAGAACGGGGGCCGATTTCGAAGCTTGCTTCCGTCGCCCTATGCATTGACCCGATATGGCAGTATCTTCGGGTACAGTGCACCACCCCCTTACAGGGTTAAAAAGAAAGATTCCTACTTTCATTGCTACCTGCTTGCTGGCTAGCCAGCTAGCCAGCCCTGTGGGCCTTGCTGCTGCTGCTGCTGCAGCCAAAAAACAAAAGGTGGTGCTGCTGCTGCTTCTGCTTCTGCTTGTGTCTGGCCGCTGTTGGAGCGTCCAGGCACAGGACTTCTGCTGCTGCTGACTAAATGGCCTCCTTAATTGGATCATTTGAGTAGCCAGCACACCTGTGCAGGTAGGGCATGACATGATAGGCAGCTGCCTTGATAGCGGGTGGGTGCTGAATGTTCCTAATTGACAAAATAAGATTAATGCTTATGAAGAAATATAAAATCTCATCCCTTCCCCAATATCGCGCCACACCCCTACCCCTTAATTCCCTGGTTGAACTTGATGGACATATGTCTTTTTTCGACCGTACTAACTATGTAACTATGTAACATAACATGGGGGGGGGGGGTCTCCTGGCTGTTCACACAGGTGTGTCATTGCTGTACATTGACCATGCATTGCTTCTGTGGTATTGCAAAGGCAAAGACAAATGCTTCCAGCCATCCATTGCACTAATGGATTGGTCATCAGCTGGCTGTCTATGTCCCGCATCAATATAGACCAAAGTACAGAGGGTTAGGCTATGCTATTGTGCACCTACCTGATGCATCAGAAGGTGCGAGGCCCTTGCTAAATTCTGTGCACAGACTTTGAGATCTATGCTTTAGACTGTATCTAAACCTGCTCCAACATGGACTGACATTCTGGCCTACTTTCAGCCGATGCGACTTGTCTGTCGCTGAACAGTCGCTTTTTATGTATTCAGCACCTATGTATAATGTTGTAAAAATGCTCTAGAAGCTAAAGTCGCAGAAATGTCACACATATTTGGCCTGCAACTTTCTGTGCGACAAATTCAGACAGGAAAAATCAGTATAAATCCTTAGAAAATTATCCCCCAGTGTCTCCATCTGCTGGCGGTATTGAATAAGCATTGCTGCACTGATGGGGTATGCATTAGACGAAAAAAAAGAAGAAAAAGAAGAATAATACGCCCAGAAAAGAGGCGAAAAGGAGAAAAACGTAAAAAAACGTGAAAAAAAAGTAAGAGGAAGAGAAGGGAAAAAAAGGTGGAAATGGGTTTAAAAGTGATTTCGGCGGAGAAATATATATATATATATATATATATATATATATATATATATATTATACGCGCACACACACACATATATATAAACGTATTCTCCGTTGAGATATTGCAGCCGCTGCTGTGTCCAGGCCCAGGAGCCTTAGCACTGTGCTGTGATGTCACTCAATACCACTGACATCACTAGGTGTAAACAACATCTCTCCTTTGCTGTGCATGTGACTATGGAGCTGTTTGGTGATGTCGTCTATTATGGCCTTCATAGAAGCAACAGGAGATTGTTGCATCCATCTAGAACCCTCAGAACTACAGTGCTATGATGTCACTCACTTCCACAGGCCTTGCAGAGTGTAAACAACAACAACCCAGCTTTGTTGTGTATGTAACCATAGGGATTTGTGATGTCACCTAGAACCTTCACAGCAGCGACAGCTTTATGAGGAGCATCAGCACTGCTCTGCCTGAGCAGAACCATCACCGCCATAGGTTGTCAAATAACCCGGGTTTAACCCACACAGGTAAGTCCAATGGGGTGCAGGCATGTCCTCTATGCTTACAGCTTCCCGTGGGTGTTGGTTTGATACCGTTTGGGGACAGCCAAGGAGGCATCTGCAGGCAACAAAGGTAGGTGTGTGCTTGTGTGTGTGTTTCCTATGCAGATCCTAAGCCCAGTGTCACATGCAAGTAGGAGGAGTAAGAAGGGTTCCTGGCAAATCCGGGTTATGGATTGCATTTAAAAAGGCCCCGTGGGAGTGCAATGGGCCCCTGTCTTGCTGCTTAGCAATAATGGTATGGGTTTAGGTTCTGCTGTGTGTACTGGTGGTTGACTGCCCCCCAGCCCAGAGTGTGCATGGAAAATTGTCTGGCAGCCTCCCTGACAGCAAGCAGTGATAGTGCCCATGAAGGGGACCTTGTTGGGCCCGCCCCTTTCACGGTTATCGCTTCTCGGCCTTTTGGCTAAGATCAAGTGTAGTATCTGTTCTTATCAGTTTAATATCTGATACGTCCCCTATCTGGGGACCATATATTAAATGGATTTTTGAGAACGGGGGCCGATTTCGAAGCTTGCTTCCGTCGCCCTATGCATTGACCCGATATGGCAGTATCTTCGGGTACAGTGCACCACCCCCTTACAGGGTTAAAAAGAAAGATTCCTACTTTCATTGCTACCTGCTTGCTGGCTAGCCAGCTAGCCAGCCCTGTGGGCCTTGCTGCTGCTGCTGCTGCAGCCAAAAAACAAAAGGTGGTGCTGCTGCTGCTTCTGCTTCTGCTTGTGTCTGGCCGCTGTTGGAGCGTCCAGGCACAGGACTTCTGCTGCTGCTGACTAAATGGCCTCCTTAATTGGATCATTTGAGTAGCCAGCACACCTGTGCAGGTAGGGCATGACATGATAGGCAGCTGCCTTGATAGCGGGTGGGTGCTGAATGTTCCTAATTGACAAAATAAGATTAATGCTTATGAAGAAATATAAAATCTCATCCCTTCCCCAATATCGCGCCACACCCCTACCCCTTAATTCCCTGGTTGAACTTGATGGACATATGTCTTTTTTCGACCGTACTAACTATGTAACTATGTAACATAACATGGGGGGGGGGGTCTCCTGGCTGTTCACACAGGTGTGTCATTGCTGTACATTGACCATGCATTGCTTCTGTGGTATTGCAAAGGCAAAGACAAATGCTTCCAGCCATCCATTGCACTAATGGATTGGTCATCAGCTGGCTGTCTATGTCCCGCATCAATATAGACCAAAGTACAGAGGGTTAGGCTATGCTATTGTGCACCTACCTGATGCATCAGAAGGTGCGAGGCCCTTGCTAAATTCTGTGCACAGACTTTGAGATCTATGCTTTAGACTGTATCTAAACCTGCTCCAACATGGACTGACATTCTGGCCTACTTTCAGCCGATGCGACTTGTCTGTCGCTGAACAGTCGCTTTTTATGTATTCAGCACCTATGTATAATGTTGTAAAAATGCTCTAGAAGCTAAAGTCGCAGAAATGTCACACATATTTGGCCTGCAACTTTCTGTGCGACAAATTCAGACAGGAAAAATCAGTATAAATCCTTAGAAAATTATCCCCCAGTGTCTCCATCTGCTGGCGGTATTGAATAAGCATTGCTGCACTGATGGGGTATGCATTAGACGAAAAAAAAGAAGAAAAAGAAGAATAATACGCCCAGAAAAGAGGCGAAAAGGAGAAAAACGTAAAAAAACGTGAAAAAAAAGTAAGAGGAAGAGAAGGGAAAAAAAGGTGGAAATGGGTTTAAAAGTGATTTCGGCGGAGAAATATATATATATATATATATATATATATATATACGCGCACACACACACATATATATAAACGTATTCTCCGTTGAGATATTGCAGCCGCTGCTGTGTCCAGGCCCAGGAGCCTTAGCACTGTGCTGTGATGTCACTCAATACCACTGACATCACTAGGTGTAAACAACATCTCTCCTTTGCTGTGTATGTGACTATGGAGCTGTTTGGTGATGTCGTCTATTATGGCCTTCATAGAAGCAACAGGAGATTGTTGCATCCATCTAGAACCCTCAGAACTACAGTGCTATGATGTCACTCACTTCCACAGGCCTTGCAGAGTGTAAACAACAACAACCCAGCTTTGTTGTGTATGTAACCATAGGGATTTGTGATGTCACCTAGAACCTTCACAGCAGCGACAGCTTTATGAGGAGCATCAGCACTGCTCTGCCTGAGCAGAACCATCACCGCCATAGGTTGTCAAATAACCCGGGTTTAACCCACACAGGTAAGTCCAATGGGGTGCAGGCATGTCCTCTATGCTTACAGCTTCCCGTGGGTGTTGGTTTGATACCGTTTGGGGACAGCCAAGGAGGCATCTGCAGGCAACAAAGGTAGGTGTGTGCTTGTGTGTGTGTTTCCTATGCAGATCCTAAGCCCAGTGTCACATGCAAGTAGGAGGAGTAAGAAGGGTTCCTGGCAAATCCGGGTTATGGATTGCATTTAAAAAGGCCCCGTGGGAGTGCAATGGGCCCCTGTCTTGCTGCTTAGCAATAATGGTATGGGTTTAGGTTCTGCTGTGTGTACTGGTGGTTGACTGCCCCCCAGCCCAGAGTGTGCATGGAAAATTGTCTGGCAGCCTCCCTGACAGCAAGCAGTGATAGTGCCCATGAAGGGGACCTTGTTGGGCCCGCCCCTTTCACGGTTATCGCTTCTCGGCCTTTTGGCTAAGATCAAGTGTAGTATCTGTTCTTATCAGTTTAATATCTGATACGTCCCCTATCTGGGGACCATATATTAAATGGATTTTTGAGAACGGGGGCCGATTTCGAAGCGTGCTTCCGTCGCCCTATGCATTGACCCGATATGGCAGTATCTTCGGGTACAGTGCACCACCCCCTTACAGGGTTAAAAAGAAAGATTCCTACTTTCATTGCTACCTGCTTGCTGGCTAGCCAGCTAGCCAGCCCTGTGGGCCTTGCTGCTGCTGCTGCTGCAGCCAAAAAACAAAAGGTGGTGCTGCTGCTGCTTCTGCTTCTGCTTGTGTCTGGCCGCTGTTGGAGCGTCCAGGCACAGGACTTCTGCTGCTGCTGACTAAATGGCCTCCTTAATTGGATCATTTGAGTAGCCAGCACACCTGTGCAGGTAGGGCATGACATGATAGGCAGCTGCCTTGATAGCGGGTGGGTGCTGAATGTTCCTAATTGACAAAATAAGATTAATGCTTATGAAGAAATATAAAATCTCATCCCTTCCCCAATATCGCGCCACACCCCTACCCCTTAATTCCCTGGTTGAACTTGATGGACATATGTCTTTTTTCGACCGTACTAACTATGTAACTATGTAACATAACATGGGGGGGGGGGGTCTCCTGGCTGTTCACACAGGTGTGTCATTGCTGTACATTGACCATGCATTGCTTCTGTGGTATTGCAAAGGCAAAGACAAATGCTTCCAGCCATCCATTGCACTAATGGATTGGTCATCAGCTGGCTGTCTATGTCCCGCATCAATATAGACCAAAGTACAGAGGGTTAGGCTATGCTATTGTGCACCTACCTGATGCATCAGAAGGTGCGAGGCCCTTGCTAAATTCTGTGCACAGACTTTGAGATCTATGCTTTAGACTGTATCTAAACCTGCTCCAACATGGACTGACATTCTGGCCTACTTTCAGCCGATGCGACTTGTCTGTCGCTGAACAGTCGCTTTTTATGTATTCAGCACCTATGTATAATGTTGTAAAAATGCTCTAGAAGCTAAAGTCGCAGAAATGTCACACATATTTGGCCTGCAACTTTCTGTGCGACAAATTCAGACAGGAAAAATCAGTATAAATCCTTAGAAAATTATCCCCCAGTGTCTCCATCTGCTGGCGGTATTGAATAAGCATTGCTGCACTGATGGGGTATGCATTAGACGAAAAAAAAGAAGAAAAAGAAGAATAATACGCCCAGAAAAGAGGCGAAAAGGAGAAAAACGTAAAAAAACGTGAAAAAAAAGTAAGAGGAAGAGAAGGGAAAAAAAGGTGGAAATGGGTTTAAAAGTGATTTCGGCGGAGAAATATATATATATATATATATATATATATATATATATACGCGCACACACACACATATATATAAACGTATTCTCCGTTGAGATATTGCAGCCGCTGCTGTGTCCAGGCCCAGGAGCCTTAGCACTGTGCTGTGATGTCACTCAATACCACTGACATCACTAGGTGTAAACAACATCTCTCCTTTGCTGTGTATGTGACTATGGAGCTGTTTGGTGATGTCGTCTATTATGGCCTTCATAGAAGCAACAGGAGATTGTTGCATCCATCTAGAACCCTCAGAACTACAGTGCTATGATGTCACTCACTTCCACAGGCCTTGCAGAGTGTAAACAACAACAACCCAGCTTTGTTGTGTATGTAACCATAGGGATTTGTGATGTCACCTAGAACCTTCACAGCAGCGACAGCTTTATGAGGAGCATCAGCACTGCTCTGCCTGAGCAGAACCATCACCGCCATAGGTTGTCAAATAACCCGGGTTTAACCCACACAGGTAAGTCCAATGGGGTGCAGGCATGTCCTCTATGCTTACAGCTTCCCGTGGGTGTTGGTTTGATACCGTTTGGGGACAGCCAAGGAGGCATCTGCAGGCAACAAAGGTAGGTGTGTGCTTGTGTGTGTGTTTCCTATGCAGATCCTAAGCCCAGTGTCACATGCAAGTAGGAGGAGTAAGAAGGGTTCCTGGCAAATCCGGGTTATGGATTGCATTTAAAAAGGCCCCGTGGGAGTGCAATGGGCCCCTGTCTTGCTGCTTAGCAATAATGGTATGGGTTTAGGTTCTGCTGTGTGTACTGGTGGTTGACTGCCCCCCAGCCCAGAGTGTGCATGGAAAATTGTCTGGCAGCCTCCCTGACAGCAAGCAGTGATAGTGCCCATGAAGGGGACCTTGTTGGGCCCGCCCCTTTCACGGTTATCGCTTCTCGGCCTTTTGGCTAAGATCAAGTGTAGTATCTGTTCTTATCAGTTTAATATCTGATACGTCCCCTATCTGGGGACCATATATTAAATGGATTTTTGAGAACGGGGGCCGATTTCGAAGCTTGCTTCCGTCGCCCTATGCATTGACCCGATATGGCAGTATCTTCGGGTACAGTGCACCACCCCCTTACAGGGTTAAAAAGAAAGATTCCTACTTTCATTGCTACCTGCTTGCTGGCTAGCCAGCTAGCCAGCCCTGTGGGCCTTGCTGCTGCTGCTGCTGCAGCCAAAAAACAAAAGGTGGTGCTGCTGCTGCTTCTGCTTCTGCTTGTGTCTGGCCGCTGTTGGAGCGTCCAGGCACAGGACTTCTGCTGCTGCTGACTAAATGGCCTCCTTAATTGGATCATTTGAGTAGCCAGCACACCTGTGCAGGTAGGGCATGACATGATAGGCAGCTGCCTTGATAGCGGGTGGGTGCTGAATGTTCCTAATTGACAAAATAAGATTAATGCTTATGAAGAAATATAAAATCTCATCCCTTCCCCAATATCGCGCCACACCCCTACCCCTTAATTCCCTGGTTGAACTTGATGGACATATGTCTTTTTTCGACCGTACTAACTATGTAACTATGTAACATAACATGGGGGGGGGGGGTCTCCTGGCTGTTCACACAGGTGTGTCATTGCTGTACATTGACCATGCATTGCTTCTGTGGTATTGCAAAGGCAAAGACAAATGCTTCCAGCCATCCATTGCACTAATGGATTGGTCATCAGCTGGCTGTCTATGTCCCGCATCAATATAGACCAAAGTACAGAGGGTTAGGCTATGCTATTGTGCACCTACCTGATGCATCAGAAGGTGCGAGGCCCTTGCTAAATTCTGTGCACAGACTTTGAGATCTATGCTTTAGACTGTATCTAAACCTGCTCCAACATGGACTGACATTCTGGCCTACTTTCAGCCGATGCGACTTGTCTGTCGCTGAACAGTCGCTTTTTATGTATTCAGCACCTATGTATAATGTTGTAAAAATGCTCTAGAAGCTAAAGTCGCAGAAATGTCACACATATTTGGCCTGCAACTTTCTGTGCGACAAATTCAGACAGGAAAAATCAGTATAAATCCTTAGAAAATTATCCCCCAGTGTCTCCATCTGCTGGCGGTATTGAATAAGCATTGCTGCACTGATGGGGTATGCATTAGACGAAAAAAAAGAAGAAAAAGAAGAATAATACGCCCAGAAAAGAGGCGAAAAGGAGAAAAACGTAAAAAAACGTGAAAAAAAAGTAAGAGGAAGAGAAGGGAAAAAAAGGTGGAAATGGGTTTAAAAGTGATTTCGGCGGAGAAATATATATATATATATATATATATATATATATATATATATACGCGCACACACACACATATATATAAACGTATTCTCCGTTGAGATATTGCAGCCGCTGCTGTGTCCAGGCCCAGGAGCCTTAGCACTGTGCTGTGATGTCACTCAATACCACTGACATCACTAGGTGTAAACAACATCTCTCCTTTGCTGTGTATGTGACTATGGAGCTGTTTGGTGATGTCGTCTATTATGGCCTTCATAGAAGCAACAGGAGATTGTTGCATCCATCTAGAACCCTCAGAACTACAGTGCTATGATGTCACTCACTTCCACAGGCCTTGCAGAGTGTAAACAACAACAACCCAGCTTTGTTGTGTATGTAACCAAAGGGATTTGTGATGTCACCTAGAACCTTCACAGCAGCGACAGCTTTATGAGGAGCATCAGCACTGCTCTGCCTGAGCAGAACCATCACCGCCATAGGTTGTCAAATAACCCGGATTTAACCCACACAGGTAAGTCCAATGGGGTGCAGGCATGTCCTCTATGCTTACAGCTTCCCGTGGGTGTTGGTTTGATACCGTTTGGGGACAGCCAAGGAGGCATCTGCAGGCAACAAAGGTAGGTGTGTGCTTGTGTGTGTGTTTCCTATGCAGATCCTAAGCCCAGTGTCACATGCAAGTAGGAGGAGTAAGAAGGGTTCCTGGCAAATCCGGGTTATGGATTGCATTTAAAAAGGCCCCGTGGGAGTGCAATGGGCCCCTGTCTTGCTGCTTAGCAATAATGGTATGGGTTTAGGTTCTGCTGTGTGTACTGGTGGTTGACTGCCCCCCAGCCCAGAGTGTGCATGGAAAATTGTCTGGCAGCCTCCCTGACAGCAAGCAGTGATAGTGCCCATGAAGGGGACCTTGTTGGGCCCGCCCCTTTCACGGTTATCGCTTCTCGGCCTTTTGGCTAAGATCAAGTGTAGTATCTGTTCTTATCAGTTTAATATCTGATACGTCCCCTATCTGGGGACCATATATTAAATGGATTTTTGAGAACGGGGGCCGATTTCGAAGCTTGCTTCCGTCGCCCTATGCATTGACCCGATATGGCAGTATCTTCGGGTACAGTGCACCACCCCCTTACAGGGTTAAAAAGAAAGATTCCTACTTTCATTGCTACCTGCTTGCTGGCTAGCCAGCTAGCCAGCCCTGTGGGCCTTACTGCTGCTGCAGCCAAAAAACAAAAGGTGGTGCTGCTGCTGCTTCTGCTGCTTCTGCTTCTGCTTGTGTCTGGCCCCTGTTGGAGCGTCCAGGCACAGGACTTCTGCTGCTGCTGACTAAATGGCCTCCTTAATTGGATCATTTGAGTAGCCAGCACACCTGTGCAGGTAGGGCATGACATGATAGGCAGCTGCCTTGATAGCGGGTGGGTGCTGAATGTTCCTAATTGACAAAATAAGATTAATGCTTATGAAGAAATATAAAATCTCATCCCTTCCCCAATATCGCGCCACACCCCTACCCCTTAATTCCCTGGTTGAACGTGATGGACATATGTCTTTTTTCGACCGTACTAACTATGTAACTATGTAACATAACATGGGGGGGGGTCTCCTGGCTGTTCACACAGGTGTGTCATTGCTGTACATTGACCATGCATTGCTTCTGTGGTATTGCAAAGGCAAAGACAAATGCTTCCAGCCATCCATTGCACTAATGGATTGGTCATCAGCTGGCTGTCTATGTCCCGCATCAATATAGACCAAAGTACAGAGGGTTAGGCTATGCTATTGTGCACCTACCTGATGCATCAGAAGGTGCGAGGCCCTTGCTAAATTCTGTGCACAGACTTTGAGATCTATGCTTTAGACTGTATCTAAACCTGCTCCAACATGGACTGACATTCTGGCCTACTTTCAGCCGATGCGACTTGTCTGTCGCTGAACAGTCGCTTTTTATGTATTCAGCACCTATGTATAATGTTGTAAAAATGCTCTAGAAGCTAAAGTCGCAGAAATGTCACACATATTTGGCCTGCAACTTTCTGTGCGACAAATTCAGACAGGAAAAATCAGTATAAATCCTTAGAAAATTATCCCCCAGTGTCTCCATCTGCTGGCGGTATTGAATAAGCATTGCTGCACTGATGGGGTATGCATTAGACGAAAAAAAAGAAGAAAAAGAAGAATAATACGCCCAGAAAAGAGGCGAAAAGGAGAAAAACGTAAAAAAAACGTGAAAAAAAAGTAAGAGGAAGAGAAGGGAAAAAAAGGTGGAAATGGGTTTAAAAGTGATTTCGGCGGAGAAATATATATATATATATATATATATATATATATATATATATATATATGCGCACACACACACATAGATATAAACGTATTCTCCGTTGAGATATTGCAGCCGCTGCTGTGTCCAGGCCCAGGAGCCTTAGCACTGTGCTGTGATGTCACTCAATACCACTGACATCACTAGGTGTAAACAACATCTCTCCTTTGCTGTGTATGTGACTATGGAGCTGTTTGGTGATGTCGTCTATTACGGCCTTCATAGAAGCAACAGGAGATTGTTGCATCCATCTTGAACCCTCAGAACTACAGTGCTATGATGTCACTCACTTCCACAGGCCTTGCAGAGTGTAAACAACAACAACCCAGCTTTGTTGTGTATGTAACCATAGGGATTTGTGATGTCACCTAGAACCTTCACAGCAGCGACAGCTTTATGAGGAGCATCAGCACTGCTCTGCCTGAGCAGAACCATCACCGCCATAGGTTGTCAAATAACCCGGATTTAACCCACACAGGTAAGTCCAATGGGGTGCAGGCATGTCCTCTATGCTTACAGCTTCCCGTGGGTGTTGGTTTGATACCGTTTGGGGACAGCCAAGGAGGCATCTGCAGGCAACAAAGGTAGGTGTGTGCTTGTGTGTGTGTTTCCTATGCAGATCCCAGTGTCACATGCAAGTAGGAGGAGTAAGAAGGGTTCCTGGCAAATCCGGGTTATGGATTGCATTTAAAAAGGCCCCGTGGGAGTGCAATGGGCCCCTGTCTTGCTGCTTAGCAATAATGGTATGGGTTTAGGTTCTGCTGTGTGTACTGGTGGTTGACTGCCCCCCAGCCCAGAGTGTGCATGGAAAATTGTCTGGCAGCCTCCCTGACAGCAAGCAGTGATAGTGCCCATGAAGGGGACCTTGTTGGGCCCGCCCCTTTCACGGTTATCGCTTCTCGGCCTTTTGGCTAAGATCAAGTGTAGTATCTGTTCTTATCAGTTTTCATGCTGGTGGGGATGGGTGCTGCATGGAGGATGCAGGTGTACCAGGGCTTTCCGGGGCTGGTTCTGAGGAATCAGCTCGACGGCTGCCCCGATGTGACCTGTTCCCTCCGGGTCTCGCCATGAGGCTGAGAGGGTCTAGAGCCGAGGTACTTTTGTGCCTCGGGGAGTGGTGACCCCGAGGTGCCGAAACTCACTGGGAGAATAGGCTCACTGAGTTGAAGCACGGGCACCATAATCTCTTCACCTTGTGGCACTCACCTCTTGATTCCCGGCCTTCTGGCTAGGATCAGAGAAATTTTTATAGATCCGGCCGGATGTCCGGGCAGTATATCTGCACACATTCACTTATTTATTTATTTTTTTGTCTCACTGTGTCACTTTTTGCGTGTTGTGTGTTCACAGGATTTGTCAGGATGCGGTAGCCCTTCTGGGTGTCCCTCCTGGCGGTCTAGGGGAGGTGTGTGTGGCCATTAGGTTCCGCACCTCCCTGCAAACACCCCGGGTACCCCTGCTTTGGCAGGGTACCTACCGTAATCGGCTCTGCGGGCAGATACCTTGGCCAACGCCAAGGGGGATGCCGGGAGCATTTGTGGTCCCCTAGTAGCTTTGGCGAAAAGGGACATCGAACCTGGAACCTCGCAGGTACCTTTTGGTCCGGAGGCGAAGGGTAAGGTTTGTTGGGGGGCCTCTCTCCTATCGGAGAAGGGCTTGCGATAGACCGCATCCTTTGTGCACGTTTTTTTTAGTGTAACACGTTTGCACTTTTTCTTGCACTTTGGGTGAATCGAAAGCACGTTCCT
The DNA here is from genome assembly GCF_029499605.1 of Hyla sarda. Classification (NCBI taxonomy): domain Eukaryota; kingdom Metazoa; phylum Chordata; class Amphibia; order Anura; family Hylidae; genus Hyla; species Hyla sarda. Next base: position 87,258 of record NW_026607644.1, read on the forward strand.
CGGCTTTATAAAAAAAAAAAAAAAAAAAAAAATCTGTTCTTATCAGTTTAATATCTGATACGTCCCCTATCTGGGGACCATATATTAAATGGATTTTTGAGAACGGGGGCCGATTTCGAAGCTTGCTTCCGTCGCCCTATGCATTGACCCGATATGGCAGTATCTTCGGGTACAGTGCACCACCCCCTTACAGGGTTAAAAAGAAAGATTCCTACTTTCATTGCTACCTGCTTGCTGGCTAGCCAGCTAGCCAGCCCTGTGGGCCTTGCTGCTGCTGCAGCCAAAAAACAAAAGGTGGTGCTGCTGCTGCTTCTGCTGCTTCTGCTTCTGCTTGTGTCTGGCCCCTGTTGGAGCGTCCAGGCACAGGACTTCTGCTGCTGCTGACTAAATGGCCTCCTTAATTGGATCATTTGAGTAGCCAGCACACCTGTGCAGGTAGGGCATGACATGATAGGCAGCTGCCTTGATAGCGGGTGGGTGCTGAATGTTCCTAATTGACAAAATAAGATTAATGCTTATGAAGAAATATAAAATCTCATCCCTTCCCCAATATCGCGCCACACCCCTACCCCTTAATTCCCTGGTTGAACGTGATGGACATATGTCTTTTTTCGACCGTACTAACTATGTAACTATGTAACATAACATGGGGGGGGGGGGTCTCCTGGCTGTTCACACAGGTGTGTCATTGCTGTACATTGACCATGCATTGCTTCTGTGGTATTGCAAAGGCAAAGACAAATGCTTCCAGCCATCCATTGCACTAATGGATTGGTCATCAGCTGGCTGTCTATGTCCCGCATCAATATAGACCAAAGTACAGAGGGTTAGGCTATGCTATTGTGCACCTACCTGATGCATCAGAAGGTGCGAGGCCCTTGCTAAATTCTGTGCACAGACTTTGAGATCTATGCTTTAGACTGTATCTAAACCTGCTCCAACATGGACTGACATTCTGGCCTACTTTCAGCCGATGCGACTTGTCTGTCGCTGAACAGTCGCTTTTTATGTATTCAGCACCTATGTATAATGTTGTAAAAATGCTCTAGAAGCTAAAGTCGCAGAAATGTCACACATATTTGGCCTGCAACTTTCTGTGCGACAAATTCAGACAGGAAAAATCAGTATAAATCCTTAGAAAATTATCCCCCAGTGTCTCCATCTGCTGGCGGTATTGAATAAGCATTGCTGCACTGATGGGGTATGCATTAGACGAAAAAAAAGAAGAAAAAGAAGAATAATACGCCCAGAAAAGAGGCGAAAGGGAGAAAAACGTAAAAAAACGTGAAAAAAAAGTAAGAGGAAGAGAAGGGAAAAAAAGGTGGAAATGGGTTTAAAAGTGATTTCGGCGGAGAAATATATATATATATATATATATATATATATATATATATATATATATGCGCACACACACACATAGATATAAACGTATTCTCCGTTGAGATATTGCAGCCGCTGCTGTGTCCAGGCCCAGGAGCCTTAGCACTGTGCTGTGATGTCACTCAATACCACTGACATCACTAGGTGTAAACAACATCTCTCCTTTGCTGTGTATGTGACTATGGAGCTGTTTGGTGATGTCGTCTATTACGGCCTTCATAGAAGCAACAGGAGATTGTTGCATCCATCTTGAACCCTCAGAACTACAGTGCTATGATGTCACTCACTTCCACAGGCCTTGCAGAGTGTAAACAACAACAACCCAGCTTTGTTGTGTATGTAACCATAGGGATTTGTGATGTCACCTAGAACCTTCACAGCAGCGACAGCTTTATGAGGAGCATCAGCACTGCTCTGCCTGAGCAGAACCATCACCGCCATAGGTTGTCAAATAACCCGGATTTAACCCACACAGGTAAGTCCAATGGGGTGCAGGCATGTCCTCTATGCTTACAGCTTCCCGTGGGTGTTGGTTTGATACCGTTTGGGGACAGCCAAGGAGGCATCTGCAGGCAACAAAGGTAGGTGTGTGCTTGTGTGTGTGTTTCCTATGCAGATCCTAAGCCCAGTGTCACATGCAAGTAGGAGGAGTAAGAAGGGTTCCTGGCAAATCCGGGTTATGGATTGCATTTAAAAAGGCCCCGTGGGAGTGCAATGGGCCCCTGTCTTGCTGCTTAGCAATAATGGTATGGGTTTAGGTTCTGCTGTGTGTACTGGTGGTTGACTGCCCCCCAGCCCAGAGTGTGCATGGAAAATTGTCTGGCAGCCTCCCTGACAGCAAGCAGTGATAGTGCCCATGAAGGGGACCTTGTTGGGCCCGCCCCTTTCACGGTTATCGCTTCTCGGCCTTTTGGCTAAGATCAAGTGAGGCTGAGAGGGTCTAGAGCCGAGGTACTTTTGTGCCTCGGGGAGTGGTGACCCCGAGGTGCCGAAACTCACTGGGAGAATAGACTCACTGAGTTGAAGCACGGGCACCATAATCTCTTCACCTTGTGGCACTCACCTCTTGATTCCCGGCCTTCTGGCTAGGATCAGAGAAATTTTTATAGATCCGGCCGGATGTCCGGGCAGTATATCTGCACACATTCACTTATTTATTTCTTTTTTGTCTCACTGTGTCACTTTTTGCGTGTTGTGTGTTCACAGGATTGGTCAGGATGCGGTAGCCCTTCTGGGTGTCCCTCCTGGCGGTCTAGGGGAGGTGTGTGTGGCCATTAGGTTCCGCACCTCCCTGCAAACACCCCGGGTACTCCTGCTTTGGCAGGGTACCTACCGTAATCGGCTCTGCGGGCAGATACCTTGGCTAACGCCAAGGGGGATGCCGGGAGCATTTGTGGTCCCCTAGTAGCTTCGGCGAAAAGGGACATCGAACCTGGAACCTCGCAGGTACCTTTTGGTCCGGAGGCGAAGGGTAAGGTTTGTTGGGGGGCCTCTCTCCTATCGGAGAAGGGCTTGCGATAGACCGCATCCTTTGTGCACGTTTTTTTAGTGTAACACGTTTGCACTTTTTCTTGCACTTTGGGTGAATCGAAAGCACGTTCCTCGGCTTTAGATAAAAAATCTGTTCTTATCAGTTTAATATCTGATACGTCCCCTATCTGGGGACCATATATTAAATGGATTTTTGAGAACGGGGGCCGATTTCGAAGCTTGCTTCCGTCGCCCTATGCATTGACCCGATATGGCAGTATCTTCGGGTACAGTGCACCACCCCCTTACAGGGTTAAAAAGAAAGATTCCTACTTTCATTGCTACCTGCTTGCTGGCTAGCCAGCTAGCCAGCCCTGTGGGCCTTGCTGCTGCTGCAGCCAAAAAACAAAAGGTGGTGCTGCTGCTGCTTCTGCTGCTTCTGCTTCTGCTTGTGTCTGGCCCCTGTTGGAGCGTCCAGGCACAGGACTTCTGCTGCTGCTGACTAAATGGCCTCCTTAATTGGATCATTTGAGTAGCCAGCACACCTGTGCAGGTAGGGCATGACATGATAGGCAGCTGCCTTGATAGCGGGTGGGTGCTGAATGTTCCTAATTGACAAAATAAGATTAATGCTTATGAAGAAATATAAAATCTCATCCCTTCCCCAATATCGCGCCACACCCCTACCCCTTAATTCCCTGGTTGAACGTGATGGACATATGTCTTTTTTCGACCGTACTAACTATGTAACTATGTAACATAACATGGGGGGGGGGGGGGGGGTCTCCTGGCTGTTCACACAGGTGTGTCATTGCTGTACATTGACCATGCATTGCTTCTGTGGTATTGCAAAGGCAAAGACAAATGCTTCCAGCCATCCATTGCACTAATGGATTGGTCATCAGCTGGCTGTCTATGTCCCGCATCAATATAGACCAAAGTACAGAGGGTTAGGCTATGCTATTGTGCACCTACCTGATGCATCAGAAGGTGCGAGGCCCTTGCTAAATTCTGTGCACAGACTTTGAGATCTATGCTTTAGACTGTATCTAAACCTGCTCCAACATGGACTGACATTCTGGCCTACTTTCAGCCGATGCGACTTGTCTGTCGCTGAACAGTCGCTTTTTATGTATTCAGCACCTATGTATAATGTTGTAAAAATGCTCTAGAAGCTAAAGTCGCAGAAATGTCACACATATTTGGCCTGCAACTTTCTGTGCGACAAATTCAGACAGGAAAAATCAATATAAATCCTTAGAAAATTATCCCCCAGTGTCTCCATCTGCTGGCGGTATTGAATAAGCATTGCTGCACTGATGGGGTATGCATTAGACGAAAAAAAAGAAGAAAAAGAAGAATAATACGCCCAGAAAAGAGGCGAAAAGGAGAAAAACGTAAAAAAAACGTGAAAAAAAAGTAAGAGGAAGAGAAGGGAAAAAAAGGTGGAAATGGGTTTAAAAGTGATTTCGGCGGAGAAATATATATATATATATATATATATATATATATATATATATATATATGCGCACACACACACATAGATATAAACGTATTCTCCGTTGAGATATTGCAGCCGCTGCTGTGTCCAGGCCCAGGAGCCTTAGCACTGTGCTGTGATGTCACTCAATACCACTGACATCACTAGGTGTAAACAACATCTCTCCTTTGCTGTGTATGTGACTATGGAGCTGTTTGGTGATGTCGTCTATTATGGCCTTCATAGAAGCAACAGGAGATTGTTGCATCCATCTAGAACCCTCAGAACTACAGTGCTATGATGTCACTCACTTCCACAGGCCTTGCAGAGTGTAAACAACAACAACCCAGCTTTGTTGTGTATGTAACCATAGGGATTTGTGATGTCACCTAGAACCTTCACAGCAGCGACAGCTTTATGAGGAGCATCAGCACTGCTCTGCCTGAGCAGAACCATCACCGCCATAGGTTGTCAAATAACCCGGATTTAACCCACACAGGTAAGTCCAATGGGGTGCAGGCATGTCCTCTATGCTTACAGCTTCCCGTGGGTGTTGGTTTGATACCGTTTGGGGACAGCCAAGGAGGCATCTGCAGGCAACAAAGGTAGGTGTGTGCTTGTGTGTGTGTTTCCTATGCAGATCCTAAGCCCAGTGTCACATGCAAGTAGGAGGAGTAAGAAGGGTTCCTGGCAAATCCGGGTTATGGATTGCATTTAAAAAGGCCCCGTGGGAGTGCAATGGGCCCCTGTCTTGCTGCTTAGCAATAATGGTATGGGTTTAGGTTCTGCTGTGTGTACTGGTGGTTGACTGCCCCCCAGCCCAGAGTGTGCATGGAAAATTGTCTGGCAGCCTCCCTGACAGCAAGCAGTGATAGTGCCCATGAAGGGGACCTTGTTGGGCCCGCCCCTTTCACGGTTATCGCTTCTCGGCCTTTTGGCTAAGATCAAGTGTAGTATCTGTTCTTATCAGTTTAATATCTGATACGTCCCCTATCTGGGGACCATATATTAAATGGATTTTTGAGAACGGGGGCCGATTTCGAAGCTTGCTTCCGTCGCCCTATGCATTGACCCGATATGGCAGTATCTTCGGGTACAGTGCACCACCCCCTTACAGGGTTAAAAAGAAAGATTCCTACTTTCATTGCTACCTGCTTGCTGGCTAGCCAGCCCTGTGGGCCTTGCTGCTGCTGCAGCCAAAAAACAAAAGGTGGTGCTGCTGCTGCTGCTTCTGCTGCTTCTGCTTCTGCTTGTGTCTGGCCCCTGTTGGAGCGTCCAGGCACAGGACTTCTGCTGCTGCTGACTAAATGGCCTCCTTAATTGGATCATTTGAGTAGCCAGCACACCTGTGCAGGTAGGGCATGACATGATAGGCAGCTGCCTTGATAGCGGGTGGGTGCTGAATGTTCCTAATTGACAAAATAAGATTAATGCTTATGAAGAAATATAAAATCTCATCCCTTCCCCAATATCGCGCCACACCCCTACCCCTTAATTCCCTGGTTGAACGTGATGGACATATGTCTTTTTTCGACCGTACTAACTATGTAACTATGTAACATAACATGGGGGGGGGGGGGTCTCCTGGCTGTTCACACAGGTGTGTCATTGCTGTACATTGACCATGCATTGCTTCTGTGGTATTGCAAAGGCAAAGACAAATGCTTCCAGCCATCCATTGCACTAATGGATTGGTCATCAGCTGGCTGTCTATGTCCCGCATCAATATAGACCAAAGTACAGAGGGTTAGGCTATGCTATTGTGCACCTACCTGATGCATCAGAAGGTGCGAGGCCCTTGCTAAATTCTGTGCACAGACTTTGAGATCTATGCTTTAGACTGTATCTAAACCTGCTCCAACATGGACTGACATTCTGGCCTACTTTCAGCCGATGCGACTTGTCTGTCGCTGAACAGTCGCTTTTTATGTATTCAGCACCTATGTATAATGTTGTAAAAATGCTCTAGAAGCTAAAGTCGCAGAAATGTCACACATATTTGGCCTGCAACTTTCTGTGCGACAAATTCAGACAGGAAAAATCAGTATAAATCCTTAGAAAATTATCCCCCAGTGTCTCCATCTGCTGGCGGTATTGAATAAGCATTGCTGCACTGATGGGGTATGCATTAGACGAAAAAAAAGAAGAAAAAGAAGAATAATACGCCCAGAAAAGAGGCGAAAAGGAGAAAAACGTAAAAAAACGTGAAAAAAAAGTAAGAGGAAGAGAAGGGAAAAAAAGGTGGAAATGGGTTTAAAAGTGATTTCGGCGGAGAAATATATATATATATATATATATATATATATATATATATATATATATATGCGCACACACACACATAGATATAAACGTATTCTCCGTTGAGATATTGCAGCCGCTGCTGTGTCCAGGCCCAGGAGCCTTAGCACTGTGCTGTGATGTCACTCAATACCACTGACATCACTAGGTGTAAACAACATCTCTCCTTTGCTGTGTATGTGACTATGGAGCTGTTTGGTGATGTCGTCTATTACGGCCTTCATAGAAGCAACAGGAGATTGTTGCATCCATCTTGAACCCTCAGAACTACAGTGCTATGATGTCACTCACTTCCACAGGCCTTGCAGAGTGTAAACAACAACAACCCAGCTTTGTTGTGTATGTAACCATAGGGATTTGTGATGTCACCTAGAACCTTCACAGCAGCGACAGCTTTATGAGGAGCATCAGCACTGCTCTGCCTGAGCAGAACCATCACCGCCATAGGTTGTCAAATAACCCGGATTTAACCCACACAGGTAAGTCCAATGGGGTGCAGGCATGTCCTCTATGCTTACAGCTTCCCGTGGGTGTTGGTTTGATACCGTTTGGGGACAGCCAAGGAGGCATCTGCAGGCAACAAAGGTAGGTGTGTGCTTGTGTGTGTGTTTCCTATGCAGATCCTAAGCCCAGTGTCACATGCAAGTAGGAGGAGTAAGAAGGGTTCCTGGCAAATCCGGGTTATGGATTGCATTTAAAAAGGCCCCGTGGGAGTGCAATGGGCCCCTGTCTTGCTGCTTAGCAATAATGGTATGGGTTTAGGTTCTGCTGTGTGTACTGGTGGTTGACTGCCCCCCAGCCCAGAGTGTGCATGGAAAATTGTCTGGCAGCCTCCCTGACAGCAAGCAGTGATAGTGCCCATGAAGGGGACCTTGTTGGGCCCGCCCCTTTCACGGTTATCGCTTCTCGGCCTTTTGGCTAAGATCAAGTGTAGTATCTGTTCTTATCAGTTTAATATCTGATACGTCCCCTATCTGGGGACCATATATTAAATGGATTTTTGAGAACGGGGGCCGATTTCGAAGCTTGCTTCCGTCGCCCTATGCATTGACCCGATATGGCAGTATCTTCGGGTACAGTGCACCACCCCCTTACAGGGTTAAAAAGAAAGATTCCTACTTTCATTGCTACCTGCTTGCTGGCTAGCCAGCTAGCCAGCCCTGTGGGCCTTGCTGCTGCTGCAGCCAAAAAACAAAAGGTGGTGCTGCTGCTGCTTCTGCTGCTTCTGCTTCTGCTTGTGTCTGGCCCCTGTTGGAGCGTCCAGGCACAGGACTTCTGCTGCTGCTGACTAAATGGCCTCCTTAATTGGATCATTTGAGTAGCCAGCACACCTGTGCAGGTAGGGCATGACATGATAGGCAGCTGCCTTGATAGCGGGTGGGTGCTGAATGTTCCTAATTGACAAAATAAGATTAATGCTTATGAAGAAATATAAAATCTCATCCCTTCCCCAATATCGCGCCACACCCCTACCCCTTAATTCCCTGGTTGAACGTGATGGACATATGTCTTTTTTCGACCGTACTAACTATGTAACTATGTAACATAACATGGGGGGGGGGGGGGGGGTCTCCTGGCTGTTCACACAGGTGTGTCATTGCTGTACATTGACCATGCATTGCTTCTGTGGTATTGCAAAGGCAAAGACAAATGCTTCCAGCCATCCATTGCACTAATGGATTGGTCATCAGCTGGCTGTCTATGTCCCGCATCAATATAGACCAAAGTACAGAGGGTTAGGCTATGCTATTGTGCACCTACCTGATGCATCAGAAGGTGCGAGGCCCTTGCTAAATTCTGTGCACAGACTTTGAGATCTATGCTTTAGACTGTATCTAAACCTGCTCCAACATGGACTGACATTCTGGCCTACTTTCAGCCGATGCGACTTGTCTGTCGCTGAACAGTCGCTTTTTATGTATTCAGCACCTATGTATAATGTTGTAAAAATGCTCTAGAAGCTAAAGTCGCAGAAATGTCACACATATTTGGCCTGCAACTTTCTGTGCGACAAATTCAGACAGGAAAAATCAGTATAAATCCTTAGAAAATTATCCCCCAGTGTCTCCATCTGCTGGCGGTATTGAATAAGCATTGCTGCACTGATGGGGTATGCATTAGACGAAAAAAAAGAAGAAAAAGAAGAATAATACGCCCAGAAAAGAGGCGAAAAGGAGAAAAACGTAAAAAAACGTGAAAAAAAAGTAAGAGGAAGAGAAGGGAAAAAAAGGTGGAAATGGGTTTAAAAGTGATTTCGGCGGAGAAATATATATATATATATATATATATATATATATATATATATATATGCGCACACACACACATAGATATAAACGTATTCTCCGTTGAGATATTGCAGCCGCTGCTGTGTCCAGGCCCAGGAGCCTTAGCACTGTGCTGTGATGTCACTCAATACCACTGACATCACTAGGTGTAAACAACATCTCTCCTTTGCTGTGTATGTGACTATGGAGCTGTTTGGTGATGTCGTCTATTACGGCCTTCATAGAAGCAACAGGAGATTGTTGCATCCATCTTGAACCCTCAGAACTACAGTGCTATGATGTCACTCACTTCCACAGGCCTTGCAGAGTGTAAACAACAACAACCCAGCTTTGTTGTGTATGTAACCATAGGGATTTGTGATGTCACCTAGAACCTTCACAGCAGCGACAGCTTTATGAGGAGCATCAGCACTGCTCTGCCTGAGCAGAACCATCACCGCCATAGGTTGTCAAATAACCCGGATTTAACCCACACAGGTAAGTCCAATGGGGTGCAGGCATGTCCTCTATGCTTACAGCTTCCCGTGGGTGTTGGTTTGATACCGTTTGGGGACAGCCAAGGAGGCATCTGCAGGCAACAAAGGTAGGTGTGTGCTTGTGTGTGTGTTTCCTATGCAGATCCTAAGCCCAGTGTCACATGCAAGTAGGAGGAGTAAGAAGGGTTCCTGGCAAATCCGGGTTATGGATTGCATTTAAAAAGGCCCCGTGGGAGTGCAATGGGCCCCTGTCTTGCTGCTTAGCAATAATGGTATGGGTTTAGGTTCTGCTGTGTGTACTGGTGGTTGACTGCCCCCCAGCCCAGAGTGTGCATGGAAAATTGTCTGGCAGCCTCCCTGACAGCAAGCAGTGATAGTGCCCATGAAGGGGACCTTGTTGGGCCCGCCCCTTTCACGGTTATCGCTTCTCGGCCTTTTGGCTAAGATCAAGTGTAGTATCTGTTCTTATCAGTTTAATATCTGATACGTCCCCTATCTGGGGACCATATATTAAATGGATTTTTGAGAACGGGGGCCGATTTCGAAGCTTGCTTCCGTCGCCCTATGCATTGACCCGATATGGCAGTATCTTCGGGTACAGTGCACCACCCCCTTACAGGGTTAAAAAGAAAGATTCCTACTTTCATTGCTACCTGCTTGCTGGCTAGCCAGCTAGCCAGCCCTGTGGGCCTTGCTGCTGCTGCAGCCAAAAAACAAAAGGTGGTGCTGCTGCTGCTTCTGCTGCTTCTGCTTCTGCTTGTGTCTGGCCCCTGTTGGAGCGTCCAGGCACAGGACTTCTGCTGCTGCTGACTAAATGGCCTCCTTAATTGGATCATTTGAGTAGCCAGCACACCTGTGCAGGTAGGGCATGACATGATAGGCAGCTGCCTTGATAGCGGGTGGGTGCTGAATGTTCCTAATTGACAAAATAAGATTAATGCTTATGAAGAAATATAAAATCTCATCCCTTCCCCAATATCGCGCCACACCCCTACCCCTTAATTCCCTGGTTGAACGTGATGGACATATGTCTTTTTTCGACCGTACTAACTATGTAACTATGTAACATAACATGGGGGGGGGGGGGGGGTCTCCTGGCTGTTCACACAGGTGTGTCATTGCTGTACATTGACCATGCATTGCTTCTGTGGTATTGCAAAGGCAAAGACAAATGCTTCCAGCCATCCATTGCACTAATGGATTGGTCATCAGCTGGCTGTCTATGTCCCGCATCAATATAGACCAAAGTACAGAGGGTTAGGCTATGCTATTGTGCACCTACCTGATGCATCAGAAGGTGCGAGGCCCTTGCTAAATTCTGTGCACAGACTTTGAGATCTATGCTTTAGACTGTATCTAAACCTGCTCCAACATGGACTGACATTCTGGCCTACTTTCAGCCGATGCGACTTGTCTGTCGCTGAACAGTCGCTTTTTATGTATTCAGCACCTATGTATAATGTTGTAAAAATGCTCTAGAAGCTAAAGTCGCAGAAATGTCACACATATTTGGCCTGCAACTTTCTGTGCGACAAATTCAGACAGGAAAAATCAGTATAAATCCTTAGAAAATTATCCCCCAGTGTCTCCATCTGCTGGCGGTATTGAATAAGCATTGCTGCACTGATGGGGTATGCATTAGACGAAAAAAAAGAAGAAAAAGAAGAATAATACGCCCAGAAAAGAGGCGAAAAGGAGAAAAACGTAAAAAAACGTGAAAAAAAAGTAAGAGGAAGAGAAGGGAAAAAAAGGTGGAAATGGGTTTAAAAGTGATTTCGGCGGAGAATATATATATATATATATATATATATATATATATATATATGCGCACACACACACATAGATATAAACGTATTCTCCGTTGAGATATTGCAGCCGCTGCTGTGTCCAGGCCCAGGAGCCTTAGCACTGTGCTGTGATGTCACTCAAAACCACTGACATCACTAGGTGTAAACAACATCTCTCCTTTGCTGTGTATGTGACTATGGAGCTGTTTGGTGATGTCGTCTATTACGGCCTTCATAGAAGCAACAGGAGATTGTTGCATCCATCTTGAACCCTCAGAACTACAGTGCTATGATGTCACTCACTTCCACAGGCCTTGCAGAGTGTAAACAACAACAACCCAGCTTTGTTGTGTATGTAACCATAGGGATTTGTGATGTCACCTAGAACCTTCACAGCAGCGACAGCTTTATGAGGAGCATCAGCACTGCTCTGCCTGAGCAGAACCATCACCGCCATAGGTTGTCAAATAACCCGGATTTAACCCACACAGGTAAGTCCAATGGGGTGCAGGCATGTCCTCTATGCTTACAGCTTCCCGTGGGTGTTGGTTTGATACCGTTTGGGGACAGCCAAGGAGGCATCTGCAGGCAACAAAGGTAGGTGTGTGCTTGTGTGTGTGTTTCCTATGCAGATCCTAAGCCCAGTGTCACATGCAAGTAGGAGGAGTAAGAAGGGTTCCTGGCAAATCCGGGTTATGGATTGCATTTAAAAAGGCCCCGTGGGAGTGCAATGGGCCCCTGTCTTGCTGCTTAGCAATAATGGTATGGGTTTAGGTTCTGCTGTGTGTACTGGTGGTTGACTGCCCCCCAGCCCAGAGTGTGCATGGAAAATTGTCTGGCAGCCTCCCTGACAGCAAGCAGTGATAGTGCCCATGAAGGGGACCTTGTTGGGCCCGCCCCTTTCACGGTTATCGCTTCTCGGCCTTTTGGCTAAGATCAAGTGTAGTATCTGTTCTTATCAGTTTAATATCTGATACGTCCCCTATCTGGGGACCATATATTAAATGGATTTTTGAGAACGGGGGCCGATTTCGAAGCTTGCTTCCGTCGCCCTATGCATTGACCCGATATGGCAGTATCTTCGGGTACAGTGCACCACCCCCTTACAGGGTTAAAAAGAAAGATTCCTACTTTCATTGCTACCTGCTTGCTGGCTAGCCAGCTAGCCAGCCCTGTGGGCCTTGCTGCTGCTGCAGCCAAAAAACAAAAGGTGGTGCTGCTGCTGCTTCTGCTGCTTCTGCTTCTGCTTGTGTCTGGCCCCTGTTGGAGCGTCCAGGCACAGGACTTCTGCTGCTGCTGACTAAATGGCCTCCTTAATTGGATCATTTGAGTAGCCAGCACACCTGTGCAGGTAGGGCATGACATGATAGGCAGCTGCCTTGATAGCGGGTGGGTGCTGAATGTTCCTAATTGACAAAATAAGATTAATGCTTATGAAGAAATATAAAATCTCATCCCTTCCCCAATATCGCGCCACACCCCTACCCCTTAATTCCCTGGTTGAACGTGATGGACATATGTCTTTTTTCGACCGTACTAACTATGTAACTATGTAACATAACATGGGGGGGGGGGGGGGGGTCTCCTGGCTGTTCACACAGGTGTGTCATTGCTGTACATTGACCATGCATTGCTTCTGTGGTATTGCAAAGGCAAAGACAAATGCTTCCAGCCATCCATTGCACTAATGGATTGGTCATCAGCTGGCTGTCTATGTCCCGCATCAATATAGACCAAAGTACAGAGGGTTAGGCTATGCTATTGTGCACCTACCTGATGCATCAGAAGGTGCGAGGCCCTTGCTAAATTCTGTGCACAGACTTTGAGATCTATGCTTTAGACTGTATCTAAACCTGCTCCAACATGGACTGACATTCTGGCCTACTTTCAGCCGATGCGACTTGTCTGTCGCTGAACAGTCGCTTTTTATGTATTCAGCACCTATGTATAATGTTGTAAAAATGCTCTAGAAGCTAAAGTCGCAGAAATGTCACACATATTTGGCCTGCAACTTTCTGTGCGACAAATTCAGACAGGAAAAATCAGTATAAATCCTTAGAAAATTATCCCCCAGTGTCTCCATCTGCTGGCGGTATTGAATAAGCATTGCTGCACTGATGGGGTATGCATTAGACGAAAAAAAAGAAGAAAAAGAAGAATAATACGCCCAGAAAAGAGGCGAAAAGGAGAAAAACGTAAAAAAACGTGAAAAAAAAGTAAGAGGAAGAGAAGGGAAAAAAAGGTGGAAATGGGTTTAAAAGTGATTTCGGCGGAGAAATATATATATATATATATATATATATATATATATATATATATATATGCGCACACACACACATAGATATAAACGTATTCTCCGTTGAGATATTGCAGCCGCTGCTGTGTCCAGGCCCAGGAGCCTTAGCACTGTGCTGTGATGTCACTCAATACCACTGACATCACTAGGTGTAAACAACATCTCTCCTTTGCTGTGTATGTGACTATGGAGCTGTTTGGTGATGTCGTCTATTACGGCCTTCATAGAAGCAACAGGAGATTGTTGCATCCATCTTGAACCCTCAGAACTACAGTGCTATGATGTCACTCACTTCCACAGGCCTTGCAGAGTGTAAACAACAACAACCCAGCTTTGTTGTGTATGTAACCATAGGGATTTGTGATGTCACCTAGAACCTTCACAGCAGCGACAGCTTTATGAGGAGCATCAGCACTGCTCTGCCTGAGCAGAACCATCACCGCCATAGGTTGTCAAATAACCCGGATTTAACCCACACAGGTAAGTCCAATGGGGTGCAGGCATGTCCTCTATGCTTACAGCTTCCCGTGGGTGTTGGTTTGATACCGTTTGGGGACAGCCAAGGAGGCATCTGCAGGCAACAAAGGTAGGTGTGTGCTTGTGTGTGTGTTTCCTATGCAGATCCTAAGCCCAGTGTCACATGCAAGTAGGAGGAGTAAGAAGGGTTCCTGGCAAATCCGGGTTATGGATTGCATTTAAAAAGGCCCCGTGGGAGTGCAATGGGCCCCTGTCTTGCTGCTTAGCAATAATGGTATGGGTTTAGGTTCTGCTGTGTGTACTGGTGGTTGACTGCCCCCCAGCCCAGAGTGTGCATGGAAAATTGTCTGGCAGCCTCCCTGACAGCAAGCAGTGATAGTGCCCATGAAGGGGACCTTGTTGGGCCCGCCCCTTTCACGGTTATCGCTTCTCGGCCTTTTGGCTAAGATCAAGTGTAGTATCTGTTCTTATCAGTTTAATATCTGATACGTCCCCTATCTGGGGACCATATATTAAATGGATTTTTGAGAACGGGGGCCGATTTCGAAGCTTGCTTCCGTCGCCCTATGCATTGACCCGATATGGCAGTATCTTCGGGTACAGTGCACCACCCCCTTACAGGGTTAAAAAGAAAGATTCCTACTTTCATTGCTACCTGCTTGCTGGCTAGCCAGCTAGCCAGCCCTGTGGGCCTTGCTGCTGCTGCAGCCAAAAAACAAAAGGTGGTGCTGCTGCTGCTTCTGCTGCTTCTGCTTCTGCTTGTGTCTGGCCCCTGTTGGAGCGTCCAGGCACAGGACTTCTGCTGCTGCTGACTAACCTCCTTAATTGGATCATTTGAGTAGCCAGCACACCTGTGCAGGTAGGGCATGACATGATAGGCAGCTGCCTTGATAGCGGGTGGGTGCTGAATGTTCCTAATTGACAAAATAAGATTAATGCTTATGAAGAAATATAAAATCTCATCCCTTCCCCAATATCGCGCCACACCCCTACCCCTTAATTCCCTGGTTGAACGTGATGGACATATGTCTTTTTTCGACCGTACTAACTATGTAACTATGTAACATAACATGGGGGGGGGGGGGGGGTCTCCTGGCTGTTCACACAGGTGTGTCATTGCTGTACATTGACCATGCATTGCTTCTGTGGTATTGCAAAGGCAAAGACAAATGCTTCCAGCCATCCATTGCACTAATGGATTGGTCATCAGCTGGCTGTCTATGTCCCGCATCAATATAGACCAAAGTACAGAGGGTTAGGCTATGCTATTGTGCACCTACCTGATGCATCAGAAGGTGCGAGGCCCTTGCTAAATTCTGTGCACAGACTTTGAGATCTATGCTTTAGACTGTATCTAAACCTGCTCCAACATGGACTGACATTCTGGCCTACTTTCAGCCGATGCGACTTGTCTGTCGCTGAACAGTCGCTTTTTATGTATTCAGCACCTATGTATAATGTTGTAAAAATGCTCTAGAAGCTAAAGTCGCAGAAATGTCACACATATTTGGCCTGCAACTTTCTGTGCGACAAATTCAGACAGGAAAAATCAGTATAAATCCTTAGAAAATTATCCCCCAGTGTCTCCATCTGCTGGCGGTATTGAATAAGCATTGCTGCACTGATGGGGTATGCATTAGACGAAAAAAAAGAAGAAAAAGAAGAATAATACGCCCAGAAAAGAGGCGAAAAGGAGAAAAACGTAAAAAAACGTGAAAAAAAAGTAAGAGGAAGAGAAGGGAAAAAAAGGTGGAAATGGGTTTAAAAGTGATTTCGGCGGAGAAATATATATATATATATATATATATATATATATATATATATATGCGCACACACACACATAGATATAAACGTATTCTCCGTTGAGATATTGCAGCCGCTGCTGTGTCCAGGCCCAGGAGCCTTAGCACTGTGCTGTGATGTCACTCAATACCACTGACATCACTAGGTGTAAACAACATCTCTCCTTTGCTGTGTATGTGACTATGGAGCTGTTTGGTGATGTCGTCTATTACGGCCTTCATAGAAGCAACAGGAGATTGTTGCATCCATCTTGAACCCTCAGAACTACAGTGCTATGATGTCACTCACTTCCACAGGCCTTGCAGAGTGTAAACAACAACAACCCAGCTTTGTTGTGTATGTAACCATAGGGATTTGTGATGTCACCTAGAACCTTCACAGCAGCGACAGCTTTATGAGGAGCATCAGCACTGCTCTGCCTGAGCAGAACCATCACCGCCATAGGTTGTCAAATAACCCGGATTTAACCCACACAGGTAAGTCCAATGGGGTGCAGGCATGTCCTCTATGCTTACAGCTTCCCGTGGGTGTTGGTTTGATACCGTTTGGGGACAGCCAAGGAGGCATCTGCAGGCAACAAAGGTAGGTGTGTGCTTGTGTGTGTGTTTCCTATGCAGATCCTAAGCCCAGTGTCACATGCAAGTAGGAGGAGTAAGAAGGGTTCCTGGCAAATCCGGGTTATGGATTGCATTTAAAAAGGCCCCGTGGGAGTGCAATGGGCCCCTGTCTTGCTGCTTAGCAATAATGGTATGGGTTTAGGTTCTGCTGTGTGTACTGGTGGTTGACTGCCCCCCAGCCCAGAGTGTGCATGGAAAATTGTCTGGCAGCCTCCCTGACAGCAAGCAGTGATAGTGCCCATGAAGGGGACCTTGTTGGGCCCGCCCCTTTCACGGTTATCGCTTCTCGGCCTTTTGGCTAAGATCAAGTGTAGTATCTGTTCTTATCAGTTTAATATCTGATACGTCCCCTATCTGGGGACCATATATTAAATGGATTTTTGAGAACGGGGGCCGATTTCGAAGCTTGCTTCCGTCGCCCTATGCATTGACCCGATATGGCAGTATCTTCGGGTACAGTGCACCACCCCCTTACAGGGTTAAAAAGAAAGATTCCTACTTTCATTGCTACCTGCTTGCTGGCTAGCCAGCTAGCCAGCCCTGTGGGCCTTGCTGCTGCTGCAGCCAAAAAACAAAAGGTGGTGCTGTTGCTGCTTCTGCTGCTTCTGCTTCTGCTTGTGTCTGGCCCCTGTTGGAGCGTCCAGGCACAGGACTTCTGCTGCTGCTGACTAAATGGCCTCCTTAATTGGATCATTTGAGTAGCCAGCACACCTGTGCAGGTAGGGCATGACATGATAGGCAGCTGCCTTGATAGCGGGTGGGTGCTGAATGTTCCTAATTGACAAAATAAGATTAATGCTTATGAAGAAATATAAAATCTCATCCCTTCCCCAATATCGCGCCACACCCCTACCCCTTAATTCCCTGGTTGAACGTGATGGACATATGTCTTTTTTCGACCGTACTAACTATGTAACTATGTAACATAACATGGGGGGGGGGGGGGTCTCCTGGCTGTTCACACAGGTGTGTCATTGCTGTACATTGACCATGCATTGCTTCTGTGGTATTGCAAAGGCAAAGACAAATGCTTCCAGCCATCCATTGCACTAATGGATTGGTCATCAGCTGGCTGTCTATGTCCCGCATCAATATAGACCAAAGTACAGAGGGTTAGGCTATGCTATTGTGCACCTACCTGATGCATCAGAAGGTGCGAGGCCCTTGCTAAATTCTGTGCACAGACTTTGAGATCTATGCTTTAGACTGTATCTAAACCTGCTCCAACATGGACTGACATTCTGGCCTACTTTCAGCCGATGCGACTTGTCTGTCGCTGAACAGTCGCTTTTTATGTATTCAGCACCTATGTATAATGTTGTAAAAATGCTCTAGAAGCTAAAGTCGCAGAAATGTCACACATATTTGGCCTGCAACTTTCTGTGCGACAAATTCAGACAGGAAAAATCAGTATAAATCCTTAGAAAATTATCCCCCAGTGTCTCCATCTGCTGGCGGTATTGAATAAGCATTGCTGCACTGATGGGGTATGCATTAGACGAAAAAAAAGAAGAAAAAGAAGAATAATACGCCCAGAAAAGAGGCGAAAAGGAGAAAAACGTAAAAAAACGTGAAAAAAAAGTAAGAGGAAGAGAAGGGAAAAAAAGGTGGAAATGGGTTTAAAAGTGATTTCGGCGGAGAAATATATATATATATATATATATATATATATATATATATATATATATATATATATGCGCACACACACACATAGATATATATATATATATGAGATATTGCAGCCGCTGCTGTGTCCAGGCCCAGGAGCCTTAGCACTGTGCTGTGATGTCACTCAATACCACTGACATCACTAGGTGTAAACAACATCTCTCCTTTGCTGTGTATGTGACTATGGAGCTGTTTGGTGATGTCGTCTATTACGGCCTTCATAGAAGCAACAGGAGATTGTTGCATCCATCTTGAACCCTCAGAACTACAGTGCTATGATGTCACTCACTTCCACAGGCCTTGCAGAGTGTAAACAACAACAACCCAGCTTTGTTGTGTATGTAAC
Organism: Hyla sarda; assembly: GCF_029499605.1. Taxonomy (NCBI): domain Eukaryota; kingdom Metazoa; phylum Chordata; class Amphibia; order Anura; family Hylidae; genus Hyla; species Hyla sarda. The sequence continues at coordinate 105,641 of NW_026607644.1, forward strand.
CATAGGGATTTGTGATGTCACCTAGAACCTTCACAGCAGCGACAGCTTTATGAGGAGCATCAGCACTGCTCTGCCTGAGCAGAACCATCACCGCCATAGGTTGTCAAATAACCCGGATTTAACCCACACAGGTAAGTCCAATGGGGTGCAGGCATGTCCTCTATGCTTACAGCTTCCCGTGGGTGTTGGTTTGATACCGTTTGGGGACAGCCAAGGAGGCATCTGCAGGCAACAAAGGTAGGTGTGTGCTTGTGTGTGTGTTTCCTATGCAGATCCTAAGCCCAGTGTCACATGCAAGTAGGAGGAGTAAGAAGGGTTCCTGGCAAATCCGGGTTATGGATTGCATTTAAAAAGGCCCCGTGGGAGTGCAATGGGCCCCTGTCTTGCTGCTTAGCAATAATGGTATGGGTTTAGGTTCTGCTGTGTGTACTGGTGGTTGACTGCCCCCCAGCCCAGAGTGTGCATGGAAAATTGTCTGGCAGCCTCCCTGACAGCAAGCAGTGATAGTGCCCATGAAGGGGACCTTGTTGGGCCCGCCCCTTTCACGGTTATCGCTTCTCGGCCTTTTGGCTAAGATCAAGTGTAGTATATGTTCTTATCAGTTTAATATCTGATACGTCCCCTATCTGGGGACCATATATTAAATGGATTTTTGAGAACGGGGGCCGATTTCGAAGCTTGCTTCCGTCGCCCTATGCATTGACCCGATATGGCAGTATCTTCGGGTACAGTGCACCACCCCCTTACAGGGTTAAAAAGAAAGATTCCTACTTTCATTGCTACCTGCTTGCTGGCTAGCCAGCTAGCCAGCCCTGTGGGCCTTGCTGCTGCTGCAGCCAAAAAACAAAAGGTGGTGCTGCTGCTGCTTCTGCTTGTGTCTGGCCCCTGTTGGAGCGTCCAGGCACAGGACTTCTGCTGCTGCTGACTAAATGGCCTCCTTAATTGGATCATTTGAGTAGCCAGCACACCTGTGCAGGTAGGGCATGACATGATAGGCAGCTGCCTTGATAGCGGGTGGGTGCTGAATGTTCCTAATTGACAAAATAAGATTAATGCTTATGAAGAAATATAAAATCTCATCCCTTCCCCAATATCGCGCCACACCCCTACCCCTTAATTCCCTGGTTGAACGTGATGGACATATGTCTTTTTTCGACCGTACTAACTATGTAACTATGTAACATAACATGGGGGGGGGGGGGGGGGTCTCCTGGCTGTTCACACAGGTGTGTCATTGCTGTACATTGACCATGCATTGCTTCTGTGGTATTGCAAAGGCAAAGACAAATGCTTCCAGCCATCCATTGCACTAATGGATTGGTCATCAGCTGGCTGTCTATGTCCCGCATCAATATAGACCAAAGTACAGAGGGTTAGGCTATGCTATTGTGCACCTACCTGATGCATCAGAAGGTGCGAGGCCCTTGCTAAATTCTGTGCACAGACTTTGAGATCTATGCTTTAGACTGTATCTAAACCTGCTCCAACATGGACTGACATTCTGGCCTACTTTCAGCCGATGCGACTTGTCTGTCGCTGAACAGTCGCTTTTTATGTATTCAGCACCTATGTATAATGTTGTAAAAATGCTCTAGAAGCTAAAGTCGCAGAAATGTCACACATATTTGGCCTGCAACTTTCTGTGCGACAAATTCAGACAGGAAAAATCAGTATAAATCCTTAGAAAATTATCCCCCAGTGTCTCCATCTGCTGGCGGTATTGAATAAGCATTGCTGCACTGATGGGGTATGCATTAGATGAAAAAAAAGAAGAAAAAGAAGAATAATACGCCCAGAAAAGAGGCGAAAAGGAGAAAAACGTAAAAAAACGTGAAAAAAAAGTAAGAGGAAGAGAAGGGAAAAAAAGGTGGAAATGGGTTTAAAAGTGATTTCGGCGGAGAAATATATATATATATATATATATATATATATATATATATATATATATGCGCACACACACACATAGATATAAACGTATTCTCCGTTGAGATATTGCAGCCGCTGCTGTGTCCAGGCCCAGGAGCCTTAGCACTGTGCTGTGATGTCACTCAATACCACTGACATCACTAGGTGTAAACAACATCTCTCCTTTGCTGTGTATGTGACTATGGAGCTGTTTGGTGATGTCGTCTATTACGGCCTTCATAGAAGCAACAGGAGATTGTTGCATCCATCTTGAACCCTCAGAACTACAGTGCTATGATGTCACTCACTTCCACAGGCCTTGCAGAGTGTAAACAACAACAACCCAGCTTTGTTGTGTATGTAACCAAAGGGATTTGTGATGTCACCTAGAACCTTCACAGCAGCGACAGCTTTATGAGGAGCATCAGCACTGCTCTGCCTGAGCAGAACCATCACCGCCATAGGTTGTCAAATAACCCGGATTTAACCCACACAGGTAAGTCCAATGGGGTGCAGGCATGTCCTCTATGCTTACAGCTTCCCGTGGGTGTTGGTTTGATACCGTTTGGGGACAGCCAAGGAGGCATCTGCAGGCAACAAAGGTAGGTGTGTGCTTGTGTGTGTGTTTCCTATGCAGATCCTAAGCCCAGTGTCACATGCAAGTAGGAGGAGTAAGAAGGGTTCCTGGCAAATCCGGGTTATGGATTGCATTTAAAAAGGCCCCGTGGGAGTGCAATGGGCCCCTGTCTTGCTGCTTAGCAATAATGGTATGGGTTTAGGTTCTGCTGTGTGTACTGGTGGTTGACTGCCCCCCAGCCCAGAGTGTGCATGGAAAATTGTCTGGCAGCCTCCCTGACAGCAAGCAGTGATAGTGCCCATGAAGGGGACCTTGTTGGGCCCGCCCCTTTCACGGTTATCGCTTCTCGGCCTTTTGGCTAAGATCAAGTGTAGTATCTGTTCTTATCAGTTTAATATCTGATACGTCCCCTATCTGGGGACCATATATTAAATGGATTTTTGAGAACGGGGGCCGATTTCGAAGCTTGCTTCCGTCGCCCTATGCATTGACCCGATATGGCAGTATCTTCGGGTACAGTGCACCACCCCCTTACAGGGTTAAAAAGAAAGATTCCTACTTTCATTGCTACCTGCTTGCTGGCTAGCCAGCTAGCCAGCCCTGTGGGCCTTGCTGCTGCTGCAGCCAAAAAACAAAAGGTGGTGCTGCTGCTGCTTCTGCTGCTTCTGCTTCTGCTTGTGTCTGGCCCCTGTTGGAGCGTCCAGGCACAGGACTTCTGCTGCTGCTGACTAAATGGCCTCCTTAATTGGATCATTTGAGTAGCCAGCACACCTGTGCAGGTAGGGCATGACATGATAGGCAGCTGCCTTGATAGCGGGTGGGTGCTGAATGTTCCTAATTGACAAAATAAGATTAATGCTTATGAAGAAATATAAAATCTCATCCCTTCCCCAATATCGCGCCACACCCCTACCCCTTAATTCCCTGGTTGAACGTGATGGACATATGTCTTTTTTCGACCGTACTAACTATGTAACTATGTAACATAACATGGGGGGGGGGGGGGGTCTCCTGGCTGTTCACACAGGTGTGTCATTGCTGTACATTGACCATGCATTGCTTCTGTGGTATTGCAAAGGCAAAGACAAATGCTTCCAGCCATCCATTGCACTAATGGATTGGTCATCAGCTGGCTGTCTATGTCCCGCATCAATATAGACCAAAGTACAGAGGGTTAGGCTATGCTATTGTGCACCTACCTGATGCATCAGAAGGTGCGAGGCCCTTGCTAAATTCTGTGCACAGACTTTGAGATCTATGCTTTAGACTGTATCTAAACCTGCTCCAACATGGACTGACATTCTGGCCTACTTTCAGCCGATGCGACTTGTCTGTCGCTGAACAGTCGCTTTTTATGTATTCAGCACCTATGTATAATGTTGTAAAAATGCTCTAGAAGCTAAAGTCGCAGAAATGTCACACATATTTGGCCTGCAACTTTCTGTGCGACAAATTCAGACAGGAAAAATCAGTATAAATCCTTAGAAAATTATCCCCCAGTGTCTCCATCTGCTGGCGGTATTGAATAAGCATTGCTGCACTGATGGGGTATGCATTAGACGAAAAAAAAGAAGAAAAAGAAGAATAATACGCCCAGAAAAGAGGCGAAAAGGAGAAAAACGTAAAAAAACGTGAAAAAAAAGTAAGAGGAAGAGAAGGGAAAAAAAGGTGGAAATGGGTTTAAAAGTGATTTCGGCGGAGAAATATATATATATATATATATATATATATATATATATATATATATATGCGCACACACACACATAGATATAAACGTATTCTCCGTTGAGATATTGCAGCCGCTGCTGTGTCCAGGCCCAGGAGCCTTAGCACTGTGCTGTGATGTCACTCAATACCACTGACATCACTAGGTGTAAACAACATCTCTCCTTTGCTGTGTATGTGACTATGGAGCTGTTTGGTGATGTCGTCTATTACGGCCTTCATAGAAGCAACAGGAGATTGTTGCATCCATCTTGAACCCTCAGAACTGCAGTGCTATGATGTCACTCACTTCCACAGGCCTTGCAGAGTGTAAACAACAACAACCCAGCTTTGTTGTGTATGTAACCAAAGGGATTTGTGATGTCACCTAGAACCTTCACAGCAGCGACAGCTTTATGAGGAGCATCAGCACTGCTCTGCCTGAGCAGAACCATCACCGCCATAGGTTGTCAAATAACCCGGATTTAACCCACACAGGTAAGTCCAATGGGGTGCAGGCATGTCCTCTATGCTTACAGCTTCCCGTGGGTGTTGGTTTGATACCGTTTGGGGACAGCCAAGGAGGCATCTGCAGGCAACAAAGGTAGGTGTGTGCTTGTGTGTGTGTTTCCTATGCAGATCCTAAGCCCAGTGTCACATGCAAGTAGGAGGAGTAAGAAGGGTTCCTGGCAAATCCGGGTTATGGATTGCATTTAAAAAGGCCCCGTGGGAGTGCAATGGGCCCCTGTCTTGCTGCTTAGCAATAATGGTATGGGTTTAGGTTCTGCTGTGTGTACTGGTGGTTGACTGCCCCCCAGCCCAGAGTGTGCATGGAAAATTGTCTGGCAGCCTCCCTGACAGCAAGCAGTGATAGTGCCCATGAAGGGGACCTTGTTGGGCCCGCCCCTTTCACGGTTATCGCTTCTCGGCCTTTTGGCTAAGATCAAGTGTAGTATCTGTTCTTATCAGTTTAATATCTGATACGTCCCCTATCTGGGGACCATATATTAAATGGAATTTTGAGAACGGGGGCCGATTTCGAAGCTTGCTTCCGTCGCCCTATGCATTGACCCGATATGGCAGTATCTTCGGGTACAGTGCACCACCCCCTTACAGGGTTAAAAAGAAAGATTCCTACTTTCATTGCTACCTGCTTGCTGGCTAGCCAGCTAGCCAGCCCTGTGGGCCTTGCTGCTGCTGCAGCCAAAAAACAAAAGGTGGTGCTGCTGCTGCTTCTGCTGCTTCTGCTTCTGCTTGTGTCTGGCCCCTGTTGGAGCGTCCAGGCACAGGACTTCTGCTGCTGCTGACTAAATGGCCTCCTTAATTGGATCATTTGAGTAGCCAGCACACCTGTGCAGGTAGGGCATGACATGATAGGCAGCTGCCTTGATAGCGGGTGGGTGCTGAATGTTCCTAATTGACAAAATAAGATTAATGCTTATGAAGAAATATAAAATCTCATCCCTTCCCCAATATCGCGCCACACCCCTACCCCTTAATTCCCTGGTTGAACGTGATGGACATATGTCTTTTTTCGACCGTACTAACTATGTAACTATGTAACATAACATGGGGGGGGTCTCCTGGCTGTTCACACAGGTGTGTCATTGCTGTACATTGACCATGCATTGCTTCTGTGGTATTGCAAAGGCAAATACAAATGCTTCCAGCCATCCATTGCACTAATGGATTGGTCATCAGCTGGCTGTCTATGTCCCGCATCAATATAGACCAAAGTACAGAGGGTTAGGCTATGCTATTGTGCACCTACCTGATGCATCAGAAGGTGCGAGGCCCTTGCTAAATTCTGTGCACAGACTTTGAGATCTATGCTTTAGACTGTATCTAAACCTGCTCCAACATGGACTGACATTCTGGCCTACTTTCAGCCGATGCGACTTGTCTGTCGCTGAACAGTCGCTTTTTATGTATTCAGCACCTATGTATAATGTTGTAAAAATGCTCTAGAAGCTAAAGTCGCAGAAATGTCACACATATTTGGCCTGCAACTTTCTGTGCGACAAATTCAGACAGGAAAAATCAGTATAAATCCTTAGAAAATTATCCCCCAGTGTCTCCATCTGCTGGCGGTATTGAATAAGCATTGCTGCACTGATGGGGTATGCATTAGATGAAAAAAAAGAAGAAAAAGAAGAATAATACGCCCAGAAAAGAGGCGAAAAGGAGAAAAACGTAAAAAAACGTGAAAAAAAAGTAAGAGGAAGAGAAGGGAAAAAAAGGTGGAAATGGGTTTAAAAGTGATTTCGGCGGAGAAATATATATATATATATATATATATATATATATATATATATATATATGCGCACACACACACATAGATATAAACGTATTCTCCGTTGAGATATTGCAGCCGCTGCTGTGTCCAGGCCCAGGAGCCTTAGCACTGTGCTGTGATGTCACTCAATACCACTGACATCACTAGGTGTAAACAACATCTCTCCTTTGCTGTGTATGTGACTATGGAGCTGTTTGGTGATGTCGTCTATTACGGCCTTCATAGAAGCAACAGGAGATTGTTGCATCCATCTTGAACCCTCAGAACTACAGTGCTATGATGTCACTCACTTCCACAGGCCTTGCAGAGTGTAAACAACAACAACCCAGCTTTGTTGTGTATGTAACCAAAGGGATTTGTGATGTCACCTAGAACCTTCACAGCAGCGACAGCTTTATGAGGAGCATCAGCACTGCTCTGCCTGAGCAGAACCATCACCGCCATAGGTTGTCAAATAACCCGGATTTAACCCACACAGGTAAGTCCAATGGGGTGCAGGCATGTCCTCTATGCTTACAGCTTCCCGTGGGTGTTGGTTTGATACCGTTTGGGGACAGCCAAGGAGGCATCTGCAGGCAACAAAGGTAGGTGTGTGCTTGTGTGTGTGTTTCCTATGCAGATCCTAAGCCCAGTGTCACATGCAAGTAGGAGGAGTAAGAAGGGTTCCTGGCAAATCCGGGTTATGGATTGCATTTAAAAAGGCCCCGTGGGAGTGCAATGGGCCCCTGTCTTGCTGCTTAGCAATAATGGTATGGGTTTAGGTTCTGCTGTGTGTACTGGTGGTTGACTGCCCCCCAGCCCAGAGTGTGCATGGAAAATTGTCTGGCAGCCTCCCTGACAGCAAGCAGTGATAGTGCCCATGAAGGGGACCTTGTTGGGCCCGCCCCTTTCACGGTTATCGCTTCTCGGCCTTTTGGCTAAGATCAAGTGTAGTATCTGTTCTTATCAGTTTAATATCTGATACGTCCCCTATCTGGGGACCATATATTAAATGGATTTTTGAGAACGGGGGCCGATTTCGAAGCTTGCTTCCGTCGCCCTATGCATTGACCCGATATGGCAGTATCTTCGGGTACAGTGCACCACCCCCTTACAGGGTTAAAAAGAAAGATTCCTACTTTCATTGCTACCTGCTTGCTGGCTAGCCAGCTAGCCAGCCCTGTGGGCCTTGCTGCTGCTGCAGCCAAAAAACAAAAGGTGGTGCTGCTGCTGCTTCTGCTGCTTCTGCTTCTGCTTGTGTCTGGCCCCTGTTGGAGCGTCCAGGCACAGGACTTCTGCTGCTGCTGACTAAATGGCCTCCTTAATTGGATCATTTGAGTAGCCAGCACACCTGTGCAGGTAGGGCATGACATGATAGGCAGCTGCCTTGATAGCGGGTGGGTGCTGAATGTTCCTAATTGACAAAATAAGATTAATGCTTATGAAGAAATATAAAATCTCATCCCTTCCCCAATATCGCGCCACACCCCTACCCCTTAATTCCCTGGTTGAACGTGATGGACATATGTCTTTTTTCGACCGTACTAACTATGTAACTATGTAACATAACATGGGGGGGGGGGGGGGGGTCTCCTGGCTGTTCACACAGGTGTGTCATTGCTGTACATTGACCATGCATTGCTTCTGTGGTATTGCAAAGGCAAAGACAAATGCTTCCAGCCATCCATTGCACTAATGGATTGGTCATCAGCTGGCTGTCTATGTCCCGCATCAATATAGACCAAAGTACAGAGGGTTAGGCTATGCTATTGTGCACCTACCTGATGCATCAGAAGGTGCGAGGCCCTTGCTAAATTCTGTGCACAGACTTTGAGATCTATGCTTTAGACTGTATCTAAACCTGCTCCAACATGGACTGACATTCTGGCCTACTTTCAGCCGATGCGACTTGTCTGTCGCTGAACAGTCGCTTTTTATGTATTCAGCACCTATGTATAATGTTGTAAAAATGCTCTAGAAGCTAAAGTCGCAGAAATGTCACACATATTTGGCCTGCAACTTTCTGTGCGACAAATTCAGACAGGAAAAATCAGTATAAATCCTTAGAAAATTATCCCCCAGTGTCTCCATCTGCTGGCGGTATTGAATAAGCATTGCTGCACTGATGGGGTATGCATTAGACGAAAAAAAAGAAGAAAAAGAAGAATAATACGCCCAGAAAAGAGGCGAAAAGGAGAAAAACGTAAAAAAACGTGAAAAAAAAGTAAGAGGAAGAGAAGGGAAAAAAAGGTGGAAATGGGTTTAAAAGTGATTTCGGCGGAGAAATATATATATATATATATATATATATATATATATATATATATATGCGCACACACACACATAGATATAAACGTATTCTCCGTTGAGATATTGCAGCCGCTGCTGTGTCCAGGCCCAGGAGCCTTAGCACTGTGCTGTGATGTCACTCAATACCACTGACATCACTAGGTGTAAACAACATCTCTCCTTTGCTGTGTATGTGACTATGGAGCTGTTTGGTGATGTCGTCTATTACGGCCTTCATAGAAGCAACAGGAGATTGTTGCATCCATCTTGAACCCTCAGAACTGCAGTGCTATGATGTCACTCACTTCCACAGGCCTTGCAGAGTGTAAACAACAACAACCCAGCTTTGTTGTGTATGTAACCAAAGGGATTTGTGATGTCACCTAGAACCTTCACAGCAGCGACAGCTTTATGAGGAGCATCAGCACTGCTCTGCCTGAGCAGAACCATCACCGCCATAGGTTGTCAAATAACCCGGATTTAACCCACACAGGTAAGTCCAATGGGGTGCAGGCATGTCCTCTATGCTTACAGCTTCCCGTGGGTGTTGGTTTGATACCGTTTGGGGACAGCCAAGGAGGCATCTGCAGGCAACAAAGGTAGGTGTGTGCTTGTGTGTGTGTTTCCTATGCAGATCCTAAGCCCAGTGTCACATGCAAGTAGGAGGAGTAAGAAGGGTTCCTGGCAAATCCGGGTTATGGATTGCATTTAAAAAGGCCCCGTGGGAGTGCAATGGGCCCCTGTCTTGCTGCTTAGCAATAATGGTATGGGTTTAGGTTCTGCTGTGTGTACTGGTGGTTGACTGCCCCCCAGCCCAGAGTGTGCATGGAAAATTGTCTGGCAGCCTCCCTGACAGCAAGCAGTGATAGTGCCCATGAAGGGGACCTTGTTGGGCCCGCCCCTTTCACGGTTATCGCTTCTCGGCCTTTTGGCTAAGATCAAGTGTAGTATCTGTTCTTATCAGTTTAATATCTGATACGTCCCCTATCTGGGGACCATATATTAAATGGAATTTTGAGAACGGGGGCCGATTTCGAAGCTTGCTTCCGTCGCCCTATGCATTGACCCGATATGGCAGTATCTTCGGGTACAGTGCACCACCCCCTTACAGGGTTAAAAAGAAAGATTCCTACTTTCATTGCTACCTGCTTGCTGGCTAGCCAGCTAGCCAGCCCTGTGGGCCTTGCTGCTGCTGCAGCCAAAAAACAAAAGGTGGTGCTGCTGCTGCTTCTGCTGCTTCTGCTTCTGCTTGTGTCTGGCCCCTGTTGGAGCGTCCAGGCACAGGACTTCTGCTGCTGCTGACTAAATGGCCTCCTTAATTGGATCATTTGAGTAGCCAGCACACCTGTGCAGGTAGGGCATGACATGATAGGCAGCTGCCTTGATAGCGGGTGGGTGCTGAATGTTCCTAATTGACAAAATAAGATTAATGCTTATGAAGAAATATAAAATCTCATCCCTTCCCCAATATCGCGCCACACCCCTACCCCTTAATTCCCTGGTTGAACGTGATGGACATATGTCTTTTTTCGACCGTACTAACTATGTAACTATGTAACATAACATGGGGGGGGTCTCCTGGCTGTTCACACAGGTGTGTCATTGCTGTACATTGACCATGCATTGCTTCTGTGGTATTGCAAAGGCAAATACAAATGCTTCCAGCCATCCATTGCACTAATGGATTGGTCATCAGCTGGCTGTCTATGTCCCGCATCAATATAGACCAAAGTACAGAGGGTTAGGCTATGCTATTGTGCACCTACCTGATGCATCAGAAGGTGCGAGGCCCTTGCTAAATTCTGTGCACAGACTTTGAGATCTATGCTTTAGACTGTATCTAAACCTGCTCCAACATGGACTGACATTCTGGCCTACTTTCAGCCGATGCGACTTGTCTGTCGCTGAACAGTCGCTTTTTATGTATTCAGCACCTATGTATAATGTTGTAAAAATGCTCTAGAAGCTAAAGTCGCAGAAATGTCACACATATTTGGCCTGCAACTTTCTGTGCGACAAATTCAGACAGGAAAAATCAGTATAAATCCTTAGAAAATTATCCCCCAGTGTCTCCATCTGCTGGCGGTATTGAATAAGCATTGCTGCACTGATGGGGTATGCATTAGATGAAAAAAAAGAAGAAAAAGAAGAATAATACGCCCAGAAAAGAGGCGAAAAGGAGAAAAACGTAAAAAAACGTGAAAAAAAAGTAAGAGGAAGAGAAGGGAAAAAAAGGTGGAAATGGGTTTAAAAGTGATTTCGGCGGAGAAATATATATATATATATATATATATATATATATATATATATATATATGCGCACACACACACATAGATATAAACGTATTCTCCGTTGAGATATTGCAGCCGCTGCTGTGTCCAGGCCCAGGAGCCTTAGCACTGTGCTGTGATGTCACTCAATACCACTGACATCACTAGGTGTAAACAACATCTCTCCTTTGCTGTGTATGTGACTATGGAGCTGTTTGGTGATGTCGTCTATTACGGCCTTCATAGAAGCAACAGGAGATTGTTGCATCCATCTTGAACCCTCAGAACTACAGTGCTATGATGTCACTCACTTCCACAGGCCTTGCAGAGTGTAAACAACAACAACCCAGCTTTGTTGTGTATGTAACCAAAGGGATTTGTGATGTCACCTAGAACCTTCACAGCAGCGACAGCTTTATGAGGAGCATCAGCACTGCTCTGCCTGAGCAGAACCATCACCGCCATAGGTTGTCAAATAACCCGGATTTAACCCACACAGGTAAGTCCAATGGGGTGCAGGCATGTCCTCTATGCTTACAGCTTCCCGTGGGTGTTGGTTTGATACCGTTTGGGGACAGCCAAGGAGGCATCTGCAGGCAACAAAGGTAGGTGTGTGCTTGTGTGTGTGTTTCCTATGCAGATCCTAAGCCCAGTGTCACATGCAAGTAGGAGGAGTAAGAAGGGTTCCTGGCAAATCCGGGTTATGGATTGCATTTAAAAAGGCCCCGTGGGAGTGCAATGGGCCCCTGTCTTGCTGCTTAGCAATAATGGTATGGGTTTAGGTTCTGCTGTGTGTACTGGTGGTTGACTGCCCCCCAGCCCAGAGTGTGCATGGAAAATTGTCTGGCAGCCTCCCTGACAGCAAGCAGTGATAGTGCCCATGAAGGGGACCTTGTTGGGCCCGCCCCTTTCACGGTTATCGCTTCTCGGCCTTTTGGCTAAGATCAAGTGTAGTATCTGTTCTTATCAGTTTAATATCTGATACGTCCCCTATCTGGGGACCATATATTAAATGGATTTTTGAGAACGGGGGCCGATTTCGAAGCTTGCTTCCGTCGCCCTATGCATTGACCCGATATGGCAGTATCTTCGGGTACAGTGCACCACCCCCTTACAGGGTTAAAAAGAAAGATTCCTACTTTCATTGCTACCTGCTTGCTGGCTAGCCAGCTAGCCAGCCCTGTGGGCCTTGCTGCTGCTGCAGCCAAAAAACAAAAGGTGGTGCTGCTGCTGCTTCTGCTGCTTCTGCTTCTGCTTGTGTCTGGCCCCTGTTGGAGCGTCCAGGCACAGGACTTCTGCTGCTGCTGACTAAATGGCCTCCTTAATTGGATCATTTGAGTAGCCAGCACACCTGTGCAGGTAGGGCATGACATGATAGGCAGCTGCCTTGATAGCGGGTGGGTGCTGAATGTTCCTAATTGACAAAATAAGATTAATGCTTATGAAGAAATATAAAATCTCATCCCTTCCCCAATATCGCGCCACACCCCTACCCCTTAATTCCCTGGTTGAACGTGATGGACATATGTCTTTTTTCGACCGTACTAACTATGTAACTATGTAACATAACATGGGGGGGGGGGGGGGGGTCTCCTGGCTGTTCACACAGGTGTGTCATTGCTGTACATTGACCATGCATTGCTTCTGTGGTATTGCAAAGGCAAAGACAAATGCTTCCAGCCATCCATTGCACTAATGGATTGGTCATCAGCTGGCTGTCTATGTCCCGCATCAATATAGACCAAAGTACAGAGGGTTAGGCTATGCTATTGTGCACCTACCTGATGCATCAGAAGGTGCGAGGCCCTTGCTAAATTCTGTGCACAGACTTTGAGATCTATGCTTTAGACTGTATCTAAACCTGCTCCAACATGGACTGACATTCTGGCCTACTTTCAGCCGATGCGACTTGTCTGTCGCTGAACAGTCGCTTTTTATGTATTCAGCACCTATGTATAATGTTGTAAAAATGCTGTAGAAGCTAAAGTCGCAGAAATGTCACACATATTTGGCCTGCAACTTTCTGTGCGACAAATTCAGACAGGAAAAATCAGTATAAATCCTTAGAAAATTATCCCCCAGTGTCTCCATCTGCTGGCGGTATTGAATAAGCATTGCTGCACTGATGGGGTATGCATTAGACGAAAAAAAAGAAGAAAAAGAAGAATAATACGCCCAGAAAAGAGGCGAAAAGGAGAAAAACGTAAAAAAACGTGAAAAAAAAGTAAGAGGAAGAGAAGGGAAAAAAAGGTGGAAATGGGTTTAAAAGTGATTTCGGCGGAGAAATATATATATATATATATATATATATATATATATATATATGCGCACACACACACATAGATATAAACGTATTCTCCGTTGAGATATTGCAGCCGCTGCTGTGTCCAGGCCCAGGAGCCTTAGCACTGTGCTGTGATGTCACTCAATACCACTGACATCACTAGGTGTAAACAACATCTCTCCTTTGCTGTGTATGTGACTATGGAGCTGTTTGGTGATGTCGTCTATTACGGCCTTCATAGAAGCAACAGGAGATTGTTGCATCCATCTTGAACCCTCAGAACTACAGTGCTATGATGTCACTCACTTCCACAGGCCTTGCAGAGTGTAAACAACAACAACCCAGCTTTGTTGTGTATGTAACCATAGGGATTTGTGATGTCACCTAGAACCTTCACAGCAGCGACAGCTTTATGAGGAGCATCAGCACTGCTCTGCCTGAGCAGAACCATCACCGCCATAGGTTGTCAAATAACCCGGATTTAACCCACACAGGTAAGTCCAATGGGGTGCAGGCATGTCCTCTATGCTTACAGCTTCCCGTGGGTGTTGGTTTGATACCGTTTGGGGACAGCCAAGGAGGCATCTGCAGGCAACAAAGGTAGGTGTGTGCTTGTGTGTGTGTTTCCTATGCAGATCCTAAGCCCAGTGTCACATGCAAGTAGGAGGAGTAAGAAGGGTTCCTGGCAAATCCGGGTTATGGATTGCATTTAAAAAGGCCCCGTGGGAGTGCAATGGGCCCCTGTCTTGCTGCTTAGCAATAATGGTATGGGTTTAGGTTCTGCTGTGTGTACTGGTGGTTGACTGCCCCCCAGCCCAGAGTGTGCATGGAAAATTGTCTGGCAGCCTCCCTGACAGCAAGCAGTGATAGTGCCCATGAAGGGGACCTTGTTGGGCCCGCCCCTTTCACGGTTATCGCTTCTCGGCCTTTTGGCTAAGATCAAGTGTAGTATCTGTTCTTATCAGTTTAATATCTGATACGTCCCCTATCTGGGGACCATATATTAAATGGATTTTTGAGAACGGGGGCCGATTTCGAAGCTTGCTTCCGTCGCCCTATGCATTGACCCGATATGGCAGTATCTTCGGGTACAGTGCACCACCCCCTTACAGGGTTAAAAAGAAAGATTCCTACTTTCATTGCTACCTGCTTGCTGGCTAGCCAGCTAGCCAGCCCTGTGGGCCTTGCTGCTGCTGCAGCCAAAAAACAAAAGGTGGTGCTGCTGCTGCTTCTGCTTGTGTCTGGCCCCTGTTGGAGCGTCCAGGCACAGGACTTCTGCTGCTGCTGACTAAATGGCCTCCTTAATTGGATCATTTGAGTAGCCAGCACACCTGTGCAGGTAGGGCATGACATGATAGGCAGCTGCCTTGATAGCGGGTGGGTGCTGAATGTTCCTAATTGACAAAATAAGATTAATGCTTATGAAGAAATATAAAATCTCATCCCTTCCCCAATATCGCGCCACACCCCTACCCCTTAATTCCCTGGTTGAACGTGATGGACATATGTCTTTTTTCGACCGTACTAACTATGTAACTATGTAACATAACATGGGGGGGGGGGGGGGGGTCTCCTGGCTGTTCACACAGGTGTGTCATTGCTGTACATTGACCATGCATTGCTTCTGTGGTATTGCAAAGGCAAAGACAAATGCTTCCAGCCATCCATTGCACTAATGGATTGGTCATCAGCTGGCTGTCTATGTCCCGCATCAATATAGACCAAAGTACAGAGGGTTAGGCTATGCTATTGTGCACCTACCTGATGCATCAGAAGGTGCGAGGCCCTTGCTAAATTCTGTGCACAGACTTTGAGATCTATGCTTTAGACTGTATCTAAACCTGCTCCAACATGGACTGACATTCTGGCCTACTTTCAGCCGATGCGACTTGTCTGTCGCTGAACAGTCGCTTTTTATGTATTCAGCACCTATGTATAATGTTGTAAAAATGCTCTAGAAGCTAAAGTCGCAGAAATGTCACACATATTTGGCCTGCAACTTTCTGTGCGACAAATTCAGACAGGAAAAATCAGTATAAATCCTTAGAAAATTATCCCCCAGTGTCTCCATCTGCTGGCGGTATTGAATAAGCATTGCTGCACTGATGGGGTATGCATTAGATGAAAAAAAAGAAGAAAAAGAAGAATAATACGCCCAGAAAAGAGGCGAAAAGGAGAAAAACGTAAAAAAACGTGAAAAAAAAGTAAGAGGAAGAGAAGGGAAAAAAAGGTGGAAATGGGTTTAAAAGTGATTTCGGCGGAGAAATATATATATATATATATATATATATATATATATATATATATATATATATGCGCACACACACACATAGATATAAACGTATTCTCCGTTGAGATATTGCAGCCGCTGCTGTGTCCAGGCCCAGGAGCCTTAGCACTGTGCTGTGATGTCACTCAATACCACTGACATCACTAGGTGTAAACAACATCTCTCCTTTGCTGTGTATGTGACTATGGAGCTGTTTGGTGATGTCGTCTATTACGGCCTTCATAGAAGCAACAGGAGATTGTTGCATCCATCTTGAACCCTCAGAACTACAGTGCTATGATGTCACTCACTTCCACAGGCCTTGCAGAGTGTAAACAACAACAACCCAGCTTTGTTGTGTATGTAACCAAAGGGATTTGTGATGTCACCTAGAACCTTCACAGCAGCGACAGCTTTATGAGGAGCATCAGCACTGCTCTGCCTGAGCAGAACCATCACCGCCATAGGTTGTCAAATAACCCGGATTTAACCCACACAGGTAAGTCCAATGGGGTGCAGGCATGTCCTCTATGCTTACAGCTTCCCGTGGGTGTTGGTTTGATACCGTTTGGGGACAGCCAAGGAGGCATCTGCAGGCAACAAAGGTAGGTGTGTGCTTGTGTGTGTGTTTCCTATGCAGATCCTAAGCCCAGTGTCACATGCAAGTAGGAGGAGTAAGAAGGGTTCCTGGCAAATCCGGGTTATGGATTGCATTTAAAAAGGCCCCGTGGGAGTGCAATGGGCCCCTGTCTTGCTGCTTAGCAATAATGGTATGGGTTTAGGTTCTGCTGTGTGTACTGGTGGTTGACTGCCCCCCAGCCCAGAGTGTGCATGGAAAATTGTCTGGCAGCCTCCCTGACAGCAAGCAGTGATAGTGCCCATGAAGGGGACCTTGTTGGGCCCGCCCCTTTCACGGTTATCGCTTCTCGGCCTTTTGGCTAAGATCAAGTGTAGTATCTGTTCTTATCAGTTTAATATCTGATACGTCCCCTATCTGG
Organism: Hyla sarda; assembly: GCF_029499605.1. Lineage (NCBI taxonomy): Eukaryota > Metazoa > Chordata > Amphibia > Anura > Hylidae > Hyla > Hyla sarda. Next base: position 122,212 of record NW_026607644.1, read on the forward strand.
GGACCATATATTAAATGGATTTTTGAGAACGGGGGCCGATTTCGAAGCTTGCTTCCGTCGCCCTATGCATTGACCCGATATGGCAGTATCTTCGGGTACAGTGCACCACCCCCTTACAGGGTTAAAAAGAAAGATTCCTACTTTCATTGCTACCTGCTTGCTGGCTAGCCAGCTAGCCAGCCCTGTGGGCCTTGCTGCTGCTGCAGCCAAAAAACAAAAGGTGGTGCTGCTGCTGCTTCTGCTGCTTCTGCTTCTGCTTGTGTCTGGCCCCTGTTGGAGCGTCCAGGCACAGGACTTCTGCTGCTGCTGACTAAATGGCCTCCTTAATTGGATCATTTGAGTAGCCAGCACACCTGTGCAGGTAGGGCATGACATGATAGGCAGCTGCCTTGATAGCGGGTGGGTGCTGAATGTTCCTAATTGACAAAATAAGATTAATGCTTATGAAGAAATATAAAATCTCATCCCTTCCCCAATATCGCGCCACACCCCTACCCCTTAATTCCCTGGTTGAACGTGATGGACATATGTCTTTTTTCGACCGTACTAACTATGTAACTATGTAACATAACATGGGGGGGGGGGGGGGGGGTCTCCTGGCTGTTCACACAGGTGTGTCATTGCTGTACATTGACCATGCATTGCTTCTGTGGTATTGCAAAGGCAAAGACAAATGCTTCCAGCCATCCATTGCACTAATGGATTGGTCATCAGCTGGCTGTCTATGTCCCGCATCAATATAGACCAAAGTACAGAGGGTTAGGCTATGCTATTGTGCACCTACCTGATGCATCAGAAGGTGCGAGGCCCTTGCTAAATTCTGTGCACAGACTTTGAGATCTATGCTTTAGACTGTATCTAAACCTGCTCCAACATGGACTGACATTCTGGCCTACTTTCAGCCGATGCGACTTGTCTGTCGCTGAACAGTCGCTTTTTATGTATTCAGCACCTATGTATAATGTTGTAAAAATGCTCTAGAAGCTAAAGTCGCAGAAATGTCACACATATTTGGCCTGCAACTTTCTGTGCGACAAATTCAGACAGGAAAAATCAGTATAAATCCTTAGAAAATTATCCCCCAGTGTCTCCATCTGCTGGCGGTATTGAATAAGCATTGCTGCACTGATGGGGTATGCATTAGACGAAAAAAAAGAAGAAAAAGAAGAATAATACGCCCAGAAAAGAGGCGAAAAGGAGAAAAACGTAAAAAAACTTGAAAAAAAAGTAAGAGGAAGAGAAGGGAAAAAAAGGTGGAAATGGGTTTAAAAGTGATTTCGGCGGAGAAATATATATATATATATATATATATATATATATATATATATATATGCGCACACACACACATAGATATAAACGTATTCTCCGTTGAGATATTGCAGCCGCTGCTGTGTCCAGGCCCAGGAGCCTTAGCACTGTGCTGTGATGTCACTCAATACCACTGACATCACTAGGTGTAAACAACATCTCTCCTTTGCTGTGTATGTGACTATGGAGCTGTTTGGTGATGTCGTCTATTACGGCCTTCATAGAAGCAACAGGAGATTGTTGCATCCATCTTGAACCCTCAGAACTGCAGTGCTATGATGTCACTCACTTCCACAGGCCTTGCAGAGTGTAAACAACAACAACCCAGCTTTGTTGTGTATGTAACCAAAGGGATTTGTGATGTCACCTAGAACCTTCACAGCAGCGACAGCTTTATGAGGAGCATCAGCACTGCTCTGCCTGAGCAGAACCATCACCGCCATAGGTTGTCAAATAACCCGGATTTAACCCACACAGGTAAGTCCAATGGGGTGCAGGCATGTCCTCTATGCTTACAGCTTCCCGTGGGTGTTGGTTTGATACCGTTTGGGGACAGCCAAGGAGGCATCTGCAGGCAACAAAGGTAGGTGTGTGCTTGTGTGTGTGTTTCCTATGCAGATCCTAAGCCCAGTGTCACATGCAAGTAGGAGGAGTAAGAAGGGTTCCTGGCAAATCCGGGTTATGGATTGCATTTAAAAAGGCCCCGTGGGAGTGCAATGGGCCCCTGTCTTGCTGCTTAGCAATAATGGTATGGGTTTAGGTTCTGCTGTGTGTACTGGTGGTTGACTGCCCCCCAGCCCAGAGTGTGCATGGAAAATTGTCTGGCAGCCTCCCTGACAGCAAGCAGTGATAGTGCCCATGAAGGGGACCTTGTTGGGCCCGCCCCTTTCACGGTTATCGCTTCTCGGCCTTTTGGCTAAGATCAAGTGTAGTATCTGTTCTTATCAGTTTAATATCTGATACGTCCCCTATCTGGGGACCATATATTAAATGGAATTTTGAGAACGGGGGCCGATTTCGAAGCTTGCTTCCGTCGCCCTATGCATTGACCCGATATGGCAGTATCTTCGGGTACAGTGCACCACCCCCTTACAGGGTTAAAAAGAAAGATTCCTACTTTCATTGCTACCTGCTTGCTGGCTAGCCAGCTAGCCAGCCCTGTGGGCCTTGCTGCTGCTGCAGCCAAAAAACAAAAGGTGGTGCTGCTGCTGCTTCTGCTGCTTCTGCTTCTGCTTGTGTCTGGCCCCTGTTGGAGCGTCCAGGCACAGGACTTCTGCTGCTGCTGACTAAATGGCCTCCTTAATTGGATCATTTGAGTAGCCAGCACACCTGTGCAGGTAGGGCATGACATGATAGGCAGCTGCCTTGATAGCGGGTGGGTGCTGAATGTTCCTAATTGACAAAATAAGATTAATGCTTATGAAGAAATATAAAATCTCATCCCTTCCCCAATATCGCGCCACACCCCTACCCCTTAATTCCCTGGTTGAACGTGATGGACATATGTCTTTTTTCGACCGTACTAACTATGTAACTATGTAACATAACATGGGGGGGGTCTCCTGGCTGTTCACACAGGTGTGTCATTGCTGTACATTGACCATGCATTGCTTCTGTGGTATTGCAAAGGCAAATACAAATGCTTCCAGCCATCCATTGCACTAATGGATTGGTCATCAGCTGGCTGTCTATGTCCCGCATCAATATAGACCAAAGTACAGAGGGTTAGGCTATGCTATTGTGCACCTACCTGATGCATCAGAAGGTGCGAGGCCCTTGCTAAATTCTGTGCACAGACTTTGAGATCTATGCTTTAGACTGTATCTAAACCTGCTCCAACATGGACTGACATTCTGGCCTACTTTCAGCCGATGCGACTTGTCTGTCGCTGAACAGTCGCTTTTTATGTATTCAGCACCTATGTATAATGTTGTAAAAATGCTCTAGAAGCTAAAGTCGCAGAAATGTCACACATATTTGGCCTGCAACTTTCTGTGCGACAAATTCAGACAGGAAAAATCAGTATAAATCCTTAGAAAATTATCCCCCAGTGTCTCCATCTGCTGGCGGTATTGAATAAGCATTGCTGCACTGATGGGGTATGCATTAGATGAAAAAAAAGAAGAAAAAGAAGAATAATACGCCCAGAAAAGAGGCGAAAAGGAGAAAAACGTAAAAAAACGTGAAAAAAAAGTAAGAGGAAGAGAAGGGAAAAAAAGGTGGAAATGGGTTTAAAAGTGATTTCGGCGGAGAAATATATATATATATATATATATATATATATATATATATATATATATGCGCACACACACACATAGATATAAACGTATTCTCCGTTGAGATATTGCAGCCGCTGCTGTGTCCAGGCCCAGGAGCCTTAGCACTGTGCTGTGATGTCACTCAATACCACTGACATCACTAGGTGTAAACAACATCTCTCCTTTGCTGTGTATGTGACTATGGAGCTGTTTGGTGATGTCGTCTATTACGGCCTTCATAGAAGCAACAGGAGATTGTTGCATCCATCTTGAACCCTCAGAACTACAGTGCTATGATGTCACTCACTTCCACAGGCCTTGCAGAGTGTAAACAACAACAACCCAGCTTTGTTGTGTATGTAACCAAAGGGATTTGTGATGTCACCTAGAACCTTCACAGCAGCGACAGCTTTATGAGGAGCATCAGCACTGCTCTGCCTGAGCAGAACCATCACCGCCATAGGTTGTCAAATAACCCGGATTTAACCCACACAGGTAAGTCCAATGGGGTGCAGGCATGTCCTCTATGCTTACAGCTTCCCGTGGGTGTTGGTTTGATACCGTTTGGGGACAGCCAAGGAGGCATCTGCAGGCAACAAAGGTAGGTGTGTGCTTGTGTGTGTGTTTCCTATGCAGATCCTAAGCCAGTGTCACATGCAAGTAGGAGGAGTAAGAAGGGTTCCTGGCAAATCCGGGTTATGGATTGCATTTAAAAAGGCCCCGTGGGAGTGCAATGGGCCCCTGTCTTGCTGCTTAGCAATAATGGTATGGGTTTAGGTTCTGCTGTGTGTACTGGTGGTTGACTGCCCCCCAGCCCAGAGTGTGCATGGAAAATTGTCTGGCAGCCTCCCTGACAGCAAGCAGTGATAGTGCCCATGAAGGGGACCTTGTTGGGCCCGCCCCTTTCACGGTTATCGCTTCTCGGCCTTTTGGCTAAGATCAAGTGTAGTATCTGTTCTTATCAGTTTAATATCTGATACGTCCCCTATCTGGGGACCATATATTAAATGGATTTTTGAGAACGGGGGCCGATTTCGAAGCTTGCTTCCGTCGCCCTATGCATTGACCCGATATGGCAGTATCTTTTTCGGGTACAGTGCACCACCCCCTTACAGGGTTAAAAAGAAAGATTCCTACTTTCATTGCTACCTGCTTGCTGGCTAGCCAGCTAGCCAGCCCTGTGGGCCTTGCTGCTGCTGCAGCCAAAAAACAAAAGGTGGTGCTGCTGCTGCTTCTGCTGCTTCTGCTTCTGCTTGTGTCTGGCCCCTGTTGGAGCGTCCAGGCACAGGACTTCTGCTGCTGCTGACTAAATGGCCTCCTTAATTGGATCATTTGAGTAGCCAGCACACCTGTGCAGGTAGGGCATGACATGATAGGCAGCTGCCTTGATAGCGGGTGGGTGCTGAATGTTCCTAATTGACAAAATAAGATTAATGCTTATGAAGAAATATAAAATCTCATCCCTTCCCCAATATCGCGCCACACCCCTACCCCTTAATTCCCTGGTTGAACGTGATGGACATATGTCTTTTCGACCGTACTAACTATGTAACTATGTAACATAACATGGGGGGGGGGGGGGGGGTCTCCTGGCTGTTCACACAGGTGTGGTCATTGCTGTACATTGACCATGCATTGCTTCTGTGGTATTGCAAAGGCAAAGACAAATGCTTCCAGCCATCCATTGCACTAATGGATTGGTCATCAGCTGGCTGTCTATGTCCCGCATCAATATAGACCAAAGTACAGAGGGTTAGGCTATGCTATTGTGCACCTACCTGATGCATCAGAAGGTGCGAGGCCCTTGCTAAATTCTGTGCACAGACTTTGAGATCTATGCTTTAGACTGTATCTAAACCTGCTCCAACATGGACTGACATTCTGGCCTACTTTCAGCCGATGCGACTTGTCTGTCGCTGAACAGTCGCTTTTTATGTATTCAGCACCTATGTATAATGTTGTAAAAATGCTGTAGAAGCTAAAGTCGCAGAAATGTCACACATATTTGGCCTGCAACTTTCTGTGCGACAAATTCAGACAGGAAAAATCAGTATAAATCCTTAGAAAATTATCCCCCAGTGTCTCCATCTGCTGGCGGTATTGAATAAGCATTGCTGCACTGATGGGGTATGCATTAGACGAAAAAAAAGAAGAAAAAGAAGAATAATACGCCCAGAAAAGAGGCGAAAAGGAGAAAAACGTAAAAAAACGTGAAAAAAAAGTAAGAGGAAGAGAAGGGAAAAAAAGGTGGAAATGGGTTTAAAAGTGATTTCGGCGGAGAAATATATATATATATATATATATATATATATATATATATGCGCACACACACACATAGATATAAACGTATTCTCCGTTGAGATATTGCAGCCGCTGCTGTGTCCAGGCCCAGGAGCCTTAGCACTGTGCTGTGATGTCACTCAATACCACTGACATCACTAGGTGTAAACAACATCTCTCCTTTGCTGTGTATGTGACTATGGAGCTGTTTGGTGATGTCGTCTATTACGGCCTTCATAGAAGCAACAGGAGATTGTTGCATCCATCTTGAACCCTCATTGAACCCTCAGAACTACAGTGCTATGATGTCACTCACTTCCACAGGCCTTGCAGAGTGTAAACAACAACAACCCCAGCTTTGTTGTGTATGTAACCATAGGGATTTGTGATGTCACCTAGAACCTTCACAGCAGCGACAGCTTTTATGAGGGAGCATCAGCACTGCTCTGCCTGAGCAGAACCATCACCGCCATAGGGTGTCAAATAACCCGGATTTAACCCACACAGGTAAGTCCAATGGGGTGCAGGCATGTCCTCTATGCTTACAGCTTCCCGTGGGTGTTGGTTTGATACCGTTTGGGGACAGCCAAGGAGGCATCTGCAGGCAACAAAGGTAGGTGTGTGCTTGTGTGTGTGTGTTTCCTATGCAGATCCGTAAGCCCAGTGTCACATGCAAGTAGGAGGAGTAAGAAGGGTTCCTGGCAAAATCCGGGTTATTGGATTGCATTTAAAAAGGCCCCGTGGGAGTGCAATGGGCCCCTGTCTTGCTGCTTAGCAATTAATGGTATGGGTTTAGGTTCTGCTGTGTGTACTGGTGGTTGACTGCCCCCCCAGCCCAGAGTGTGCATGGAAAATTGTCTGGCAGCCTCCCTGACAGCAAGCAGTGATAGTGCCCATGAAGGGGGACCTTGTTGGGCCCGCCCCTTTCACGGTTATCGCTTCTCGAGCCTTTTGGCTAAGATCAAGTGTAGTATCTGTTCTTATCAGTTTAATATCTGATACGTCCCCCTATCTGGGGACCATATATTAAATGGATTTTTGAGAACGGGGCCGATTTCGAAGCCTTGCTTCGTCGCCCTATGCATTGACCCGATATCGGCAGTATCTTCGGGTACAGTGCACCACCCCTTACAGGGTTAAAAAGAAAGATTCCCTACTTTCATTGCTACCTGCTTGCTGGCTAGCCAGGCTAGCCAGCCTGTGGGCCTTGGCTGCTGCTGCAGCCAAAAACACAAAAGGTTGGTGCTGCTGCTGCTGCTGCTGCCTTCTGCTTCTGCTTGTGTCTGGCCCCTGTTGGAGCGTCAGGCACAGGACTTCTGCTGCTGCTGACTAAATGGCCTCCTTAATTGGATCATTTGAGTAGCCAGCACACCTGTGCAGGTATGGCATGACATGATAGGCAGCTGCCTTGATAGCGGGTGGGTGCTGAATGTTCCTAATTGACAAAATAAGATTAATGCTTATGAAGAAATATAAAATCTCATCCCTTCCCCAATATCGCGCCGACACCCCTACCCCTTAATTCCCTGGTTGAACGTGCATGGATACAGGTTATGTCTTTTTTCGACCGTACGTAACTATGTAACTATGTAACATAACATGGGGGGGGGGGGGGGGTCTCCTGGCTGTTCACACAGGTGTGTCATTGCTGTACATTGACCATGCATTGCTTCTGTGGTATTGCAAAGGCAAAGACAAATGCTTCCAGCCATCCATTGCACTAATGGATTGGTCATCAGCTGGCTGTCTATGTCCCGCATCAATATAGACCAAAGTACAGAGGGGTTAGGCTATGCTATTGTGCACCTACCTGAGTGCATCAGAAGGTGCGAGGCCCTTGCTAATTCTGTGCACAGAACTTTGAGATCTGATGCTTTAGACTGTATCTAAACCTGCTCCCAACATGGACTGACATTCTGGCCTACTTTCAGCCGACTGCGACTTGTCTGTCGCTGAACAGTCGCTTTTTATGTATTCGAAGCACCTATGTATAATGTTGTAAAAATTGCTGTAGAAGCTAAAGTCGCAGAAATGTCACACATATTTGGCCTGCAACTTTCTGTGCGACAAATTCAGACAGGCAAAAATCAGTATAGAATCCTTAGAAAAATTATCCCCCAGTGTCTCCATCTGCTGGCGGATATTGAATAAGCATTGCTTGCACTGATGGGGTATGCATTAGACGAAAAAAAAGAAGAAAGAAGAATAATACGCCCAGAAAAGAGGCGAAAAGGAGAAAAACCGTAAGAAAACGTGAAAAAAAAGTAAGAGGAAGAGAAGGGAAAAAAAAGGTGGAAATGGGTTTAAAGTGATTTCGGCGAGAAGATATACTATATATATAGTAATATACTATATATATATATATATATATATATATACGCGCACACACACAGCATATATATAAACGTATTCTCCGTTGAGATATTGCAGCCGCTGCTGTGTCCAGGCCCAGGAGCCTTAGCACTGTGCTGTGATGTCACTCAATACCACTGACATCACTAGGTTGTAAACAACATCTCTCCTTTGCTGTGTATGTGGACTATGGAGCTGTTTGGTGATGTCGTCTATTACGGCCTTCATAGAAGCAACAGGGAGATTGTTGCTCCATCTTGAACCCTCAGAACTACAGTGCTATGATGTCACTCACTTCCACAGGCCTTGCAGAGTGTAAACAACAACAACCCAGCTTTGTTGTGTATGTAACCATAGGGATTTGTGATGTCACCTAGAACCTTCACAGCAGCGACAGCTTATGAGGAGCATCAGCCACTGCTCTGCCTGAGCAGAACCATCACCGCCATAGGTTGTCAAATAACCCGGATTTAACCCACACAGCGTAAGTCCAATGGGGTGCAGGCATGTCCTCTATGCTTACAGCTTCCCGTGGGTGTTGG